>NW_024469090.1:31472-68885 GCF_003184825.1 Aspergillus fijiensis CBS 313.89 | reverse complement strand
AGATCGTAAAAAAAAAAAAAAAAAAAAAAAAAAAGAACTATGATAGACCACCAGTGTGAACCAACGACCCAATAAATTCTCCCTCCGGTTTGAACCTTGCCCTTTCAGCTCGCCTCGTGTTATCGGCCGTCTTCGGTTTCTCTGAGCCCAGATTGCTGAACGAAGGCCGCGACCGAACAAAATCTGTTTACACAGTCAAAGCCCATCATCATCCCTGTAGATGCTGGCCCATCGCTATGAGAAACAGTCAGTGCAGGACAGAAAAGAATCGAAGGGCCGGGCTGACCGTATCCCAGTCTCCACGCCCATCAACGAACCGCAAGTCCGTTCCGAGGCGAATGATACCATTCGTGTCGTGGTTCAAGGTCGAGGCATGAATCTTGACGGGGCAATCAGCGAGCATCCTGCAATCTCGCAAGAGCCTTCATACCATGTAGGAATCATGGAAGACCACATCCCCCGCCTCATATGCCGAAACAAGCCACCTGCGTTGGTGCTCCTCACCAAAATGCCTCGGATCCTGACTGAGCATGCCATTGGACATCATATTCTGGTTGAACGCGGTCTTGGCCTCCTCTTCTGAGAGGCCTGCCGCTTGGGCCTTGCTAGTGAACTGGCCTTCGGTGGCCCTACCTAGGACGTGGCCTGGTCGTGTTAGCTCGAAGCGATCGATAGCCAGCTCCAGCAACTACAGACCGTTTTCAAGGTAGATCAATCCGCCCCCGTTGAGGGCGATATCCCCGACCGGAACCCACGCTGTCAAGACCGAGTCTTCCCCATGCCGCAAGAAGATATAGTCGTAGTGTACCCCAGTCGCTGGATTTCCAGGGAGATTATTCCGCAGGATAGTCCGTTCCAAAGCCCATGTGCTCTTGCCCCAGCCGGTGAAGTCCTCGACGAAGGCGATGAGAGCCGGATGTTTGCAGAGATCATTGCGATACCAGTCTTCAGCATGGGCACGAAGGGCCAGCATCATGAAGGTATCGGACGTGGTGGTTCCGGTGCCGCGGCGACCGGTTCCAAAGCCGGGGTAGTCGGTGGCGTCCTGGGAGCGATCGAAGATCCCCTCGATTGGGGAGGTCCGGGGATCCAGAATCCCGGTCGGCGCAAGCATCTCGAAGTATTTCCTCCTTGCCTCAAGGACATCGGCGCGAGGCAGAAGCCCTTTAAGGTAGAGATACCCGTCTCGTTCCAATCGGTGCCGCATCTCAGCCATGGGAGTGGTACGCGGACAGGTTGCTTCGAGCAGACCCGTGCGTTGAGGGTCTAGTTGGCCATCGTTGACGTATAGGTCGGGAAAGTCGGTCTCGGGATGGGGCATGATTAGGATTCAGATTGTATTAGTTGCCAGAGTGAGAGGTGAATTGAGAAAGAAAGTTGATGTTGCTGGGCCATCCATAATATACCTAGTGATGCATTGTATAGGGCAACCCGGGGGAAAATTACCCAGAATGGCATTTCATCCCGATTACTAACTCATGTTACAATACATAAGCTGCGCCCGGACCGAAACTTCCCTTTGAGGTATAAACCGTCCGACTCCATGCATCATTCAAGATTGCCTTCGAGACCCCAGAAAGCTCGGAGGCGATGGCTCACTTTCAAGCATGGCCACCCCACATGCAGCTCGGCCTCAGCAACCAGATGCATCAGCTCTCGAGTCTCTTCGGGATCGTCGAACAGCTCACCACCCAATGCGATTGCCAGACCCGCGGTCAGCTTGGCGGGCATATATTCCGGATTCGACATGGCTATCCCACATATGACGCGAACCGCATTACGCATCTCCTCCTCTTGCTTCTGCAGATACTGAGCGCGCCCCATGCCTAAGCTGGGCAGGCGGGGGTCATGCGCCAGTAATAAGATGCGAGACAATTGGAGATATTGCTGGCCTGCAATCGGGCAGTCGTAGGTGTAGTAGATCACCGGGAGTAAACTGTCCCTGTTCGCGCTGGCAGATGGTGCATCTCCCGGGTTCTCCGGGCGAAGGCGAAAGGTCCACAATTGGGTTCGATGTGAATAGTGTATCGGCTGAAATGAGTCGGGCTTGCGCTGTTCCCAGTCCAGTACATACTGCCACAGTCGATCCCACTCCAACTTGTCTTTGGGTCCGTCACCGTAGGCAAAGGTGGTGACGCGTGCTGCATGTGCAATCATGCGATATGTCCACGTAGCATCGTCAGCGGGCGCCAGGGACCAATTCGCATTGCAGGAGGCAAGGCTGGGTTCAACGGCTCGTTTCACCATGTTGCCAATAACGATTTCTTGCCGCAAAGCCACAATCATGGCTGCATCACTGAACCCCGATGGTCGGACGTTACCACCTTTGATCTGAAGCAAAATCGGGGTGGAAACCGCATGCGATGTGAAGACCTGTGCTTCGGTTGGCTCTTATGCTAAAGTCAGCAGTTGGGCCGGTACTTGGGATAAGACCCAACACCTACCGGACATTTCTTCGAGTAGTCTTAAGAGCATGGCGGAGGCCAGCACGCTATCGTCCAAAGCCTTGGACGTATCGTTGAGACTCGGGATCAGGACTTCAAGACATCGCCCCTCATATTCATGCGAATTGCAGGAGCTGATACCCATCGTCAACTCCCGATGTCGGGCAGATATTGCCAAAACGGCAAATAGGATGGACGGGTCTTTGGTAACGGTGGCCCCCACAACGGTTTGGAAGTGCCTGTCAGGAATGCAATAGTCGAACTACGCTCGGTCAATATCATTATTGTAATCCACTTAAGTGCGATCGGGCACTTGGCTTACCCACGACACTAAATTGGTGAAGAAATACTTCACCAGCCGGGCCTCTTCCCTGGAAAGTGGCCAGAACTGCGGCGAGGCGGTCGACGCAGGTGCTGAGACCGACGGGCCAGGGTCATGGTCGGACGGAACTGCTGATCCTTGATTCTGCGATGCAAGCGGTCGCTTTAAAGAACGCTTTTGAGGACACCGAGTCGGTGGGATTGCGGAGCTTCTGTTGCCAGGGTCGTCCTCACCGGCGTCCACCAGTTCCGATCGAGTGGCTTGTTGAACCACTTTAGGTCTCGCGCTGGTCCGCCCAGGAGCAGACTTGCGGCGTTTGCGCTTGGACGATGGTATATCCACCAATTTGATGCGGAGGTCTGGCTGACGACTTTGGCTGCAAAGCAGACCCGCTCGCTCGCAAGGGGAGCAAGTGTTGCGATTGACAGCGAGATCGCCTAATTCACAACTGAGTACAAAGACCTCTAAGGTCAAGAGTGATTCCATTCAGACTCACATTTCTGGTGTTTATTGCGGCATCGCTCACTGGCAGTACGGTGGAATATCTGGCCTTAGCTCACATTGTGTGCAGACACTCCAGAGGCATAGATAGCCATACCATGCAGGAAGCGAGCGTCCACCGCGAGGAGAACTTCTGCAGAGTGCTCGGCTGTGAGTCGTGTTGCTGTTTATGTTGAAGCTGTCGCTGGTCGATAGCATAGCGAAGCAGGCTGATTTGGAGAGATGAGAGTACTGTAGTTAACTAACTTATCTGTTGTACAGCACATGGCCAGAACCGAGCGGGCATTGAAGCATTCCAGTTGGGGCGGAAAAGACGGGCAGAACCGAGCGGAGAGAAAGGCGGTGGCCAGTTCCTCCGGGCGTATGGTTTACCCGCCCCGAGGTCTTTTTTTGGGCCGGTTCAGCAGTAAACTCTTTGAAATGATAATGCTGCAGACAGACCTTCGACCTGATCCTGACAAAAGTACTGACCCTTTTTTTAAACTAGCTTATAACTAGCTAGCTATCCACTCACTCTGGGAGTGATAAGTCTCCGAAGAATGCCCGAAGTTTGGCAATCATCGGCCGGATTGAGTATCTCAAACGAACCGTGCCGCAGCGGAAGGGCGGAACCGTTGATTCAATGAATCAATAAATCAATTTAGGTTCGACCGGTACAGTCCAGGATGAGACATCGGGTGGATCGACGCCTTGGTTTACGTCTGCATGGCCCTGATCTCGGAGTATGGGTGTACCGTACATGCACAAAGAATTATATGCTCGAGCATGTGCATGGGGGCTTGAGGCATGAACAATGAGCGGCTGTCTACTCAAAATAGACCCATGATGATCCTATGGGGCCGCTGTCGATGGCGAGGCAGCAATGGACAGATGATGACCAAGCTCCATGTTTGAGGGCCACGAAGATGTTATAGATGGGGTTGGAGCATTGATCATACTACACCCTACGCCTAGCTGATAGCAACTTCCGGTATAAGGTCACCAAGCCGTTTTGTTTTGAGCTGTAGAGCCAGCCGTTGAGCCAGCCGTTTTTGCCCGACGGCAAGATCCTCGTTATTGATCCATGCGATCACACGGTGCTTATTTTTACCTCGACATCCCTGCTGTTGATATCATCGATATCTTCACCTTAAGCTAGTAAATCCTTCAGGCCCGAACAGGGAGCAAGTAGTCAACGCACGAGCATGGCCGAAGTTGTTCCACGCCAAGTGTGGAAGATAGATTAACTCGAGATTAAACCAACTGCAACGTGCCGTAGCGTGTGCAGATCAGGCGCAAACCCAGGCGCAAACCCAGGGCTTAGCTGTCGCGTACTGAGGTCAGACTCTTTTCTAGTTCCAGCCTGCTACCATGCGCGGAAGGTGTCGGGCATCAGCTAAAAATCTTAGTCCAGGGGCTGGACAAGGTCAACCCTGGCCATTGAGCTCCTGGTGACTGGATTTGTATTTTCAATTCTTCCTCACTTTCTTTGAAGACCCAAAGAATGCTCATCGAGCTATCGAACGCAAATGGTGGTAACCAGCCATGGCCCTCAATGAGATTGGAGTGATCGCACCGCCTGCCGGGGTCACGCCCGACTTTGCGCACCCTACACGACATCTGCACACGGCAAATCGCGTGGTCGTCATTGTAGGAACGACTGCTAGTGCCATCTCTCTGCTGGTGCGCATCTACAGCCGGCTGGTGGTGGTGAGGAAATGGATGCTGGATGACAGTAAGTGGCATGGATGCGTCGGGTAATCACATCTAACCAACGGATCATTAGCTGTTCTCGTGCTTTCATGGGTGAGTGTCGGTGACTAGACGACTGGCATCGTCGACTGATTTGGAATGTTCATGGTGCAGATGTTCGCAGCCATCACACAATCCGTCTTACTCTGTGAGGTGTTCCGCAGTGTCTGCCCGCTTCCCGGAGATGGATCGCTAACAACACACCGGGGTTTTCAGACGGATACACTCACGCTGGGCTTGGGATCCATCAATGGGAGCTCACAGTAGAAGACTACAACAAGTCACTGAAGGTACGGAGTTCCAGTCGTGCCTGGTTCGTCTAGCACCCTTCATTGATGGCCAAGCAGGTTCTCATGGCTGGCGCAGTCATGTACATCCCAGCCCTCGGACTCTCCAAGATCGGCCTCATCATTCTCTATTATCGCCTGTCCGATATGCAGCGCAGCTGGCGAATCATCCTATGGAGTTTCACGATCTTTGTCATATCCTACATGGTCATTCTCGAATGCTTGTTCCTCTTCGGCTGCAACCCGATCCAGAAGGCCTGGGACGTAGCCATTGAGGGGCAGTGCATCAGCCGGGCCTCGATTTTCTTGGCCGGCACGTGCGCCAGTATCTTCATCGACATTGTCTTGGTGATCACGCCTCTCCCGGTGGTGGTGGGGCTCAACATGGCGCCCAAGAAGCGCGTGGGGGTGGCCTGCATGTTTGGGCTTGGCGGACTGTATGCTTCGTCCTTCCTCGTCTTCGTCGGTCGCACTGCAGCTACTGACGAATGCATGATCGTGGGTAGGTCCCTGGTAACCAGTTGTATGCGGTTGGTGTCGGTCGTCCCAATGCTGCATACCAACGACGAATCCTATCGGCTCGGGGCTATGGTGTTGTGGATGTAGGTGATGATGAATTCGCGTGGTGATGGCAGGGTGCTGACCGTCCTACAGCAACGTTGAAGCCAGTCTGATTATTGTCACGGCTTGCGTACCATCCTTCCGCCAGGTGTTCTTCTCTGGCTCGTGGAGCAGCAGTGACAGTCGGGAGAGGGCTTTGAGTAGTTATAGCCTGCGGAGCGGGCAGCGACGACATCGCGGTTTCACCAATATTACACTGGACCTTGACCCCGATCGACCGGATTCTGTCGAGCGGGTCGTGCCTGGTAAAGCTCCTCAGGAAGCTTAGGATCATCTTCGCCCATTTGAGACGGGCTTCGAGCCAGGAGTTCATGGGGGCAAAAGAGTTTGAATTTTGGCATTTGGATTTAGATTGAGCCAACTATAGAGACGGCGTGGTCAGCGCACACATATTCTTCGGATTGACTTGATGGTAGCATAGATGTATCCATAAAGTGCATTGATTCCCCCCCCTCTACAGCTTGACAAACTGACTCTTCTCCGCCATCTTCCCTGCGAGCCCGGTCACCGAAACCGCTTGCATGACATCGAAGATGGAGCAATCCGCCTGCACCGTCGCAACCGACCAATTGCGCAATTCCACCGCCACTAAGGAATCGACGCCGAATTGCGCGAGAGGCAAGGAGGGATCAATCCCCTCTCGGGTGCGACTGAACATTTCGGCCAATTTCGTGACCAAGGCGTTTTCAATGACTAAGATTGCTTCAGTCAAAGTGATAGCGGCAGCCAAATGGTCTCTCAGATCGGCTTCCGGTGAGGAACGAGATGCAGGACCAGAAGAAAAGGGGGTTTGCTGCTCAAGAATGGCGAACCTGGCATCGCGGTTCCAGCCCGCAGTAGCCTCCGACCGGACCAAACCCCTTGGTAGCCCGGTGACGATGTGACAAGTCTCTGGGGTTCGGACGGGATGGCGGATGGCGGACGCGACCAAGGCCCACACCTCCTGCTCGGACACAGCGCGTAGTCCGAGCTTCTCGAGGTGATGCGTGAGGGGTTTCGATTCTGCGACGACGCCGACGGATGAGACCATTCCCAAGTCTATGGAGACGGCGGGGAGACCCTGACTTGCGCGGTAGCGGGCCAATGCATCCTGATAACTTCCCCCAGCAGCGTAGTTGGCCTGGCCTGCGTTGCCACCGAACCCACTGATGGAGGAGAGAAGAATAAAGAAGCGAAGGTCGGGGGGGAGAAGAGTATGCAAATTCCACGATCCTTGGACTTTGGGCTTGATGGCAGCGAGGTAGTCTTCACGGGTCATGGTCTCAAAGATTCCATCCTAGAGTTGACAAGTAAGATTAGTGCTGATTTCTGTGATCTGTTGATGTTGACGGATCGATCTACGATACGTACCTTCAGCACCATGGCGGCTTGAATGACGCCGCGGATGGGCGGTAGGTGGCAGGCATGTTGCTGTAGAACCGACTGCAGCAGAGTCGCATTAGTGACGTCGCAACTGACTAGCACAATTGTAGCCCCAGTGGTCTGTCGTAGATGTGCAAGCCATGGAGGAGTTCCAGTGGTGGTGGTGGTGGTGGTAGTAGAAGTAGAAGCAGAAGCAGAAGCAGCCGATCGGGAGAGGAGGAGGAGATGGCGGACACCGCCTTCTACCACCAGCCGCTGGGCGAGATACTGCCCGATTCCCCCCACACCGCCGACGATTAGATAGGTCTCCTCACGTGACAGCATCACCACCGGTCGCACCGCCCGCTGCACCTTCACCTTCTTTTCCTCCTCCTCCTCCTCCTCCTTCTTCACCTCCATCACAATCTTTCCCACGTGTTGCCCGGTCTGCATCGTGCGAAATGCCTTCTCAATGTCTCCCATGCCAAACGGCGTGATCGGCCTGACCGGTCGAATCTCCCGTTTCTCCATCAATCCATTGATCGCTCCCAAGATCCGTTGCACCTCCTTCCCTCTCCGTTCCCCGAGCGTGATCAGATCCAGCGACGCGAACATCGTACTCCGCCCAAACGGTCCCATCTCCACCATGCTGTTCTATTCGATATCCCGCTTACCGATCTCGATGAATCGTCCAAACATCCCCACGCACTGCCACGTTTCGCGCAACAAAGTGCCCGCAAGCGAATTGAGCACCACGTCCACCCCCTTCCCCTTGGTCGCCGACATGAGATGATTCGCAAAGGAACGGTTGCGGCTGCTGAATATGTGCGACGGGCGGATCCCTTATTCCTCTACCAGGAAGTCGCGTTTGTGCTCCGACCCGACCGTAACGAAGATCTCTGCCCCGATCCACCGCGCGACCATAATGGCGGCTTGGCCGACACCCCCCGTGCCGGAGTGGATGAGCACTCGTTCATCGCGCTGGAGACGTGCCAGATCCACCAGGGCATGATAGGCGGTGATAAATGCAAGGGGGATGGAGGCTGCCGTGAGGAAGTCCATTTCCGCGGGCATCTGGGCTACGTTGGTGAAGGGGATACGCACCCTGGTTGCGAAGTAGCCGAGAATGAAGGCATATACCCGCTGTCCAGCAGTGAAGCCAGCGGCGCGTGCGACCGGTCCGGCGTGGGTGATCACTCCGCTACATTCAAAGCCCATCCGCGTTTCGTCGAGCTGACCCAGCGCAACCATGATGTCCCGGAAATTGAGTCCGAAAGCGCATGGCTCGATCTCCACACAGTCGTCGGCAAGAGCCTCGTCGGTAGTGGGATCTTCCGTAAACACAAGGCTGTTGAGCAGACCCGGGGTGGCAACTTCCAGCCGAATGTTCTGGCCAGGGGTCGACCAAGGCCGCATCTCGGGGGCCTGAGGCCGCGTGGTGCCCACCAGCTGGGCCTCCTGTTGGTCTTCGTATACCCGTGAGATATGGATCACGGAATCCCGCACAGCGTATTCGGTTTCTGGCAGAGGAGCCGAGGATGCTGCCAATGTGTTGTGGACAATGTGTGCGATATCAGTCGCAGTCGAGAGAGACCACACGGGGGCATTGGGGTCCAAGTCCACCGAGACGTATCGGTGAAGAGGATTCTCACAGCGCAGTGTGCGGAGGAGACCTTGATGCAAACTGTTCAGAGGTTCTTCAGCATTGCATTGTGCACCGCATGATACCCACACTGTAGCCCAACAGCTGCGGAGCACGCGTCGAAGGGCGTCAAATTGCTCAGCAGAAGGGTCAACGAGTATTGGCTGAAAAAGCTCGTCTAAGATGATACAAGTTTTGCCATCGGCAACAACCTCTTCAAGCGAGGAGACAACGGAGACGCCAAACACAAATTCAGCAGCTAGCCCGTGCTGAAGTGCTTGCTGCCAGTCTTCCGGCGGGTTGGTTTTAGAAATGAGCAGAACTTCTGCTTGAGTGGCAGATGTCACGTCTGTCTTGGCCGTCGCAACGACTACTTCTCCTTGGTACCCGTCTGCGATGAGATCTGGCTGGAGGTGGGAGCTGACCGACTCGAAACCGGCCTGCACACAGAGCTCCTTCCACAGGCCACTGGCATGAAAACTGCCCTGCCATCCTGGAAAAAGTCGGAAAATAGTCTGCAACGCACCATCGCCCAGGCTGGGGCCCCAGAGGATGCATCTCCCACCAGGGGCAAGAAGAGCATGCAGTGAGCTGAGGGTCTGAACCATTTCCTTCACCGTCAACAAAGCTGATGCGGATAGAATAAGCAAATCGTAGCTTCTCCGGGCATATCCCTGGGCATCAGGCTCCGCGTTCAAGTCTAAAACCTTGCACTCGATGTCTGCCTCATCCTTGAGGACCGTATCCGCGTTCTTGACCAGTCCTGCACTAGGGGCAGTGACCTCGTAGCGAGAGAACAGTCGCGTATTGTCCTTGGTCAAGGTCTTGATAAATCTCCGTGTATTGGCACCATTGCCTGTTCCAATCTCGAGGATCATAGCCCGAGGACATTTGTGGCCATCAAGCTCGAACAGCCGAGTTAACACCGATTCGAGCCTCTCTGAAACAGAATACCACTCAGCCTGGTTCTCGGCCATGAAATCCAGCAGGATGTCTTTCGCCTGGGCTATTCCAGACAGGACGTCAGGAAGCTTCTCTCCGAATCGACACAGTAATCTTCCCTCGACACACTGTTTCAGCTCTTGTGTCAGCGCTGCCATTCCATGCGCGGTAACCCCCAGGATGTCGAGAATCGGACGAGCCCTTTCTGCAACGTCTGTCATCCATTTCCAGTAACTGGAATGCTCAGATGCAACAAGATCTTTACCTTGAAATTGATGCAAAGCATCCACAATGAACATGACAGCCGCGTTTTGTAGCTGAGAAAGATGGGGATGGGTCCCGCTTGGTGCATCTGGCTCAATGAAGTGCTCAGGTCGGACGAAATCAATATCTGGCTTCCAGACCGAGGTTATAGCAGAGTCTGTCGTCGGGCATCCGCATCGTAGGTTTCGGACCTAAGGACTGGCGCCAGAGCCCCTGGACAGTGAGAACCGACTTTTCGGACTCCGCGCCTGTGTTGGTGACCCGAATTGAGGTTTCGAACCCGCGTCTGTTCACTCTTACCAAGGTCGAATTCGCGTGGAACCGGTGACCTGGGGACGCTGTCAAGTCCGCGGAAATGTAAAGATCCTGAATAGATTTCGGGATCATTGCGGCGCGTTCTTCGCTTCCCCCAACGGGAAGAGTCTGGTAGGCTGTATGGAAGACTGCGTCTAAAGTGGTAGGATGAATAATGTGGGGTTGCTGGTATTGCTGGGGCATTGTCGTCGCCGAATCGGCCACCTGAATCACTGACTGCGCGTATCTAGGAGCGGATTTTGCTGAGACCAGATTCCGGAAGACAGGGCCGAGGCACAGACCTACGGCGTCTAGCATCCTGTACATATCCGCGGGGTCAAGGGTACGCCACGTACTGGGAGGTACTGCTAATGGCGCAGCAGTAGGAGCAGGAGGGCCTATCCAACCGGCACTCTGAGCCAGAACTGAGGTACAACAGAGCCCCTCGCAATGCAACGTCGACGAGCCATTCATCTGTTTGACAGACTGGATCAAGAACTCATACCACCCCTGTCCTTGACGAACCTGATAGCTACATGCACGGAGGGACAGTTGTACCTCTACTCCCTCCGCCGAGTCTTCCAGGATTAGTGGCTTGTGTATTCGAATCTCCTGCAGCTCATAGCCATGGATGGGTTGGGCTGGTGATTGCAACTGTCGCAGTGCCTCAACCACCATGCTCATAAACCCCGCCCCGGGATAGACAATTTCTCCCTGCACGATGTGGTCGCGCACCCAAGGGATATCACGAGGGCGGACTATATGTCGCCACGTGGGCGTGGTCAGAGTCGATCCTGGTGCAGGAACCCCAAGAAGATCGTGAGGGATGACAGTTCGATGGCGGAGTTCTTCGTTACGAGGAGGTTCTGCCCAGTATGAGGTCTCGTGGTTCCACGGGTAGGGTGGAAGGTTGGTCAACACGGGCAGCGTGCTCCAGCCGCAGGGAAAGTTGACGGCTTTCAGGTCAACAGGATAGCCCGCTTGCAGAAGAGTGCAGACGAGCTGATGCATGGTCTGGACAGCGTTCTGGCCACGCGACAGACACGTAGCATAGGTGATCCTCCCACTACTCAGCTCAGGTAACGTCAACGTTTGCCGAATAGGACCAGCCAAAGCGCCATGCGGGCCGACCTCAACAAGCATGTCAATAGCGGTCCTGGTGGCGTCAGAATCATCGCGACACAAGTCACACAACGAGCTCAGAAACTCCACCGGCTGCACCATGTTACGCACCCAATGGTCGGGGTGAGCAATTTCTGCAGCCGACGTGATCCTTCCCCCCGTGGTTGGGGACGAGTAGATGATGCCGGTGTCAACTACGGGGTTCGGCTCGCGGAATCGCGACAGCTGGGCTCGGTACGCCTCAGCCAGCGGCAGCATGTGGTGCGAATGATAGGCTGCCTCGACATGAAGACGACGCACAAAGACACTACAGCTATGGAGTAGTGTCTTGATTTCCTCAATCGCACACTCGTCGCCCGAGATCGTCACGCTAGACGGACTGTTTACGCAGGCGATGATGACCTTGCCGGATCGAACCTCAGCCAGCGCCTTCTCAGCATCCTGACTTCCTAGGCCCACCGCGACCATGCCTTCTCGGCGATCAAGGAGTTGTTGGTACTGACTGTTCAGATCGCCTCGAATGTACACAATTGCCAATGCGCCTTTCAGGGTGATGGCTCCGGCGGCGTAGGCAGCACCAACCTCTCCACTGGAATGAGCGGTGACTCCTGCAGGATGAACGCCCCAAGAACGTAGCGAGTCGACTAGAGCAAGCTGAATAGCCACGCTCAGTGGCAGACTATACGCGACCTGGTTAAGACGACTTTCCTCGGCATTTCGCTGCAGTTCCTCAAGGGCAGACCACGTAGCACCCATTGACTTCAAGCAAGCCTCGACCTCGTGTATGGCATCACAGAAGACCGAAATTCGGAATCGGAGACCAGGCACTCTGCCCGTTGGCACAGAGATCCCAGACTCTTTCGGGACTGGACGCGCCACCGGAAAAGCGGCAGGCCAGTTGATCTTGGGCTTAACTTGCAATAAGTGCTGACCAGCGGAGGTTGATGCTACTGGAACATTTCTCTTATGAACTAATGGCACCTGTCGCAAATATCGTAGTCTTCCATGTTTAGTGTAGAAGGCAAGGTAGGCGTCCGGTCTGATGACGGGGTCTTGTGATGAGCAATTCACTCGAAAGGCCATCCTAAAGCTGCTGGGTCAGGGCTGGGCGCGCTTGACTGCCTGGCAATCAGTATTCGAATGAAAGGATATTTCTCAGCTTGTGCTGGACCTTGATGCATCGCATCAGGTGGCTCTGATCAAGTACGTTTGTAGCAGGGCGGGCCGATCCCCAAAGTTGCGAATGTCGAGCCCGAATCCATGTCACTTCGGTCTTCTGATTTCATCTCTGATTAGCCTTTTGCTGTACCTTGATCCATCAGCAGCCGCAGACGTGACGCAAGTATTTCCCTGTCGCAGAATAGCAAGGATGAGCCAAGCATCGATCCACTGCGTCCGGAGTATCTGAAGCCCCGGGCAAGAATACGCTGGTGTCCATATCTGCCTATGCTGCGGAGTCACGCGTCTGCGCCACGAGATCGATCCTGAAACGGAGTGCAGCCAGTGGGTAGGACGCTCTTCGAGCTGACATCTGCATGGTGTTGAGCTGCCAATGTTACAGGGCTGCCACTGCTGCCTATCCCATCCCCCTCCCTTCATATGCATGATCTACCACAAGTGGCATACTGGAAAGATATCACACTTGAATGGTGGCATTTTCCCGATCATCCCCCTGCAGAACGACGAAATAGTGCTGTATGGTCAAAAGCGAAACCATATTCTCCATGTCTAATCTATAGCACGTTAATAATTGCCTCTCACCACATTCAAACGCAAACAATCCCCGTGAACGCACGCCCACCCTCCTGATACAAAATCTCCTTCCGGTTTCCCTCCCGATCACAGCGATAGACACCACCCCCGAGGTCCGTCAGGAAGATATCCCCAGACTTCCGATCGAGACTCACCCCAATCGCCTCATGCAAACCCCGAGCCAGAATCTCCGGCTTGCCCACCGGTCGCCCTTTTGCATCTAAGCTGACCCGATAGAGTGCATTGCCCAGAGGCAGCTCCCCGCGATCTGTCCAGTACAGGTCGCCTTTCTCCTCATCGATCTCCAGATCAATCGGCTCCGGCAGTCCGCTCAGGATGCACAGCTCCTCATCATCGTCCTCGCCCACAATCCCCGGTGGTGCATGGATCGCAGCCGAGAAGATGCGCCCTTTGCCACTCTTTGGCGCGCCCTTCTGTGTCCAGTAGAACCGGTTGAAGCGAGTCGAGACGGCGATCCCGACGCACCAGTCCCGTACGTCAGTCACCCCTTTGCCTTGGTTCCCTCGCTGTCGTGAGACAAGAGTCTCCAGACCCGACCCGTCAAGGTTACAGCGGTAGACTGCGCAGCCCTCGCGGTCGGAGAAGTACAGCTTCCGCGCTGTCTGGTCGAGGGTCAGCTGCTTGGGGGTGTTGATCGTACCCGGTTCGAGGACGGTCTGGATGTCGCTCCCGTCTAAAGCTGAGGAGTAGACTGCACCATCCTGTCGGCCGGGGACCCCCATGTTGGTCCAAAAGATGCGGTTGGTCGTGGCATCGACTGCGATGCCGTCAGGAAGGAGCTGGTCGGCAACCAACACTTTGGAATCGGTCCCGTCTGCCGCGAGAGAGAGGATCTGTCCGACTGGGGTGGAGATCGAGGAGGCCGCGGTGGAAGAGGCGAGCCCGACATCTAAGACGAGGAGATGGCGATCGTGGGTGGTGGGGTCACTGCCACTGTTGCTGGCTGCGCTAGACAGGGGATATAGCCCGCCCAGGGCACATTTGGCGCCCAATCTACCTTTCTCGAGGTAGTTGGTGGTGAGGTAGTCCACGGTTCTCTCGGAGGAAAGCCCCCGCTCGTGGATATAGTGCTGTTCAATGAAGGCGACGGTGTCGAGGCCAACGTCTGTTCCACCAATCAAACTTAGTATGGCGAGATGGAGATGCAATGAAGGGCATCCAACTCACTATCCATCATCCTGCACGGCAGCGTCCTTCCCCGAATAAACATCTCCTCCCACATAGCATCGATCTCTTCGGGGACGGACACCCCCTCGGAGAGAATGGTCAGCACCTCTCGTTTGACCGCCGCCCAGAGGCGATTGAAGATAAACCCAGTCGATTGTTTGCGTGCGACATACGGCGAGGTCGCGCCTTCGCGGCACCGCTCCACCATAAAGGGGAAGATGGCCTCATGCGTGAAGCCGTCCGTCATCAACTCCACCGTCATGCACTGCGGCGGCATGTAGTAGTGCATGTTCAGAATCCGTGGCTTCACCGCGTCCGGGACCCGGTCCAGCATCTCCGAGGTCTTGTAGGAAGAAGAGTTGGATGCAAGGATGCTATCATTTGGGGCGAGGGCGGATAGATCGGCGAAGGTGGCAATCTTCAGAGGCAGCTTTTCGGGGACGGCCTCAACGATGAGCCAGGCGGATTCCACCGCTTCTTCGAGGTTGGTGAAGCCGTGTGCTTTGCCTGGGATGCAGCCCGTCTTGCTGGCGTAGGAAGAGACTTGATCGTGGATGTAGGCGATGCCGGAGGTGAGTTGCTCCGGGCTCGGATCGCGTAGGTGGACGTCGTAGCCCGCGGAGGCCCAGATGCAGCCTATTCATGGCATATGTTAGCGCATATATCAGGTAATGCGCCTCAATAACACTGACCAATTCGCCTTCCAAGGACGCCAGCACCCAGAACCGCGACGGGGCGGTTCCGGTAGTCGTGCGGTGGTGACCAGCTGGAATGCATTTTGTAGGTGCAGGACGATGTGTTACAAGTTCGGCAGTCAGCAGGAGGAGAGCTTTTTCGGTCCTTTGCATACAGACAGGGATCCGAGATTCCAAGAAGGAAATGCTATATATAAGATCTGCTCATATAGTGGGCTGGTCGCATACGAGGATTCGTTCCTGAGGTATATTCGGGATGCCGATATCCGGCCTGCCGCGGCATGCCGAGGTGTGGTGCTTCTGCTTGGATCCACTGCTTGCTTGATCCCGCGGGAGAGCGGCTGCTATGCCTCTACTATATTTAAACTCATACTATAGTATACTATTCTTTTAACTCCATAAAAGCACACGTATTGGTTGGGACAGACATGAACATACTCCCGCGGGATGTGGTCATGATCCCCCCACCATCCGTGCCCTCACTTCTTCCAGGATCACCCTCTCATCCTTCTCCTCTACTTCCCACTCTTTCTCAATGATCGTCTTCCTGTCTTCACTTCGCAGGCAGAACTTCGCCTTAACAGAACCCGGATCCGAGTCCCTTGACAAAGGCGAATCCTCATCCTCCTCCCCACCCTCATCTCTTAGAATGTCGAACCCCCACAGCAGCCTCGCCACCACAATGAACAACGAGGCTCGCGCCAGTCGGTAGCCCGGACACAACCTCCTCCCAAACCCAAACGCCGAAACCGGCAGCCCAGGGTCCTCGACATACCGCTGGGGCTGGAAGGCCTGCGGCTCCTCAAACACCTCCTCGTCCATATTGAACCCCCACTGATTCGCGATGACCGTCGCACCCTTCGGAATCCGATACCCCAGATACTCGTCCTCCTGGATGACCGCATGCGGCACTCCAATCGGGGAGATGGGCCGCCAGCGCAGGAGTTCGGAGATGACCGCATCGAGGTAGGGCAGGGCCGGGATGTCGGCAAAGGTGGGGAGCCGTGAGGCGCCGACCACAGCATCGAGCTCGTGCTGCGCCTGTTTGACGGTCGCCGGATGAAGCAGGCTGGCAAGGACGAAATTCTCCAACACCATCTTGGTGGTGTGGATGCCCGCCACGTACAGCTCGCCCAGCGAGTAGCAGATGTGCTCCCACGGGAGAGAGGCCACGAGGTCGGACTTGGTGGTGATCTCGTGGCTCCAATTCCAGCAGGGAGCGCTAAGAGCGCCGTCGGTGCACTCCTGGTAGACGGCTTTGGTCTGCTCGTGCAGGGCACTGGCTTTGGTGCGCCAGGTGAGGAAGCGACGGGCGGGGATGAGGCGGTCCAGGATGGGGAATAGGTCGAGCAGGTTGGTCCAGAAGGCGGCGGCCTGGAGAATGAAGACGGCCATCTCGTTGATCTGTTCCAGGCGCGTGTGGTCGGTGTCGGAGCGGCCCTGGCCCTTGCCGTAGACGAGGGTGAACATGACATTGGCGGTGTATTGGTAGAAGAGGTCCGAGAACTTGGGGGTGGTGCTGTTGCTGCTGTCCGCGGGTGGGAGGAATGAGTGCATCAGCTGCTTACTTTGGATATCCTGCAGACGCCGGTAAGCGTTGGTGCATTGGTAGTTGAGCAGCGACATGTGCAGCCGGCGATTGAGGCGCCATTCGTGTCCGTACGGCATGAAGGCAGCCGCCAGCCCTTGGTGGAGGTATTTGTCCAGCCACACGGACGGGGGCCGCGAGCTGTAAATGCTGGCGCGTTTCTCGAGCAATTCCTGTGCCACCTGGCGAGTGCCCAGGATGATGAAGGATCGTGTGCCGATCTTGAAATGTACCACCGGGCCGTAGGCCTGGCTCCATGCATGGAAGGTTGGAGCGAGATCTCGTTGCTGGATGAGGGCTGTCAGTCCGGCCACGAGACCCGGACCCGGTGGGAGTGGCAGTGCTCCTGATGGACCAGAGCGGATGAAGCCGCCATGATACAGGCCGAGAGACAGCACCAGCGTGAGAAGTGTGAGGAGTGTGAGAAGGGCTGGGGTCTCCATTGCTTCACTCCTTGCTTCGTCTCGTGGGCCCTGAGAAATGTCCAAGGGATCACCCGGGGAATGCGGAGCTTTACTAGGTAGCAGCTTTAGCTTTCGATTTCCCACAGAGACCAAGACCTACGTCACCTCCAAAGAGCGATGCTGCATTGAGTTGTAGGGGATGGCGTGTACCAATCATCTTGTTACTACAATGGAGGGTTGACCATTTGGGAGACTGGGCTTAAAAATAGTTCAAGTACTAGTGGACGTGGCATGCAGAATCGCCGTCGAAATGCGCTGGCAAAACTTCTTGGTGGCCGATCGACACGCACGATCTCTTCAATGGGTTTAACGTGAGAAATGCCCCGCTGCGGTAAGCCAGATCGTGCGATCGGGCTAAGCTGTACTCCGTAGTTGGGACTGTTTGACAAGCGAGAGAAACATACATGAGTCTGTCTACTATGGGGTTGTTGTTCTGGTCCTGCCAACTGGAGAAACAACAGTCCCATATTCAAACAGTGGGAAGCCAACCAGGCGGTGAAGACAGCAACAACACAGCAAATGATGAGGATGCAGACACGTAAGGTCTGCGAACATCTAGGTCCACAGTCAAAACGTGTAACTTATACGTGTATACGTTTATGCAGGCACTCCCGCGGGACAGAATCCATGGATTCCCTTGGAAGGTCGGCAAGCCGTCTATGTGTGTGCTATTGACAATCATGATGGTTTTCGTTGGTCGGAGGCCCACCTCTCTGAAACATGGATCCCATTTGTTCGGGGCCAAGCCTTCGCTCCCTGACGCAGGTCAGGCAGAGTCAGCAACACGGTCATATCATAGAAGTTGCCCCTTGCCTTGATTGATTGACCCGTTGCGTTGGCGAATGTTGATTAACTAGGTATACTGTTGATGCGGTACAACTTAGGGTACGCATACGTTCCCGTGACCTTCTTTTGTGACCGCCACCAAGAAGGCCTGCGAATGTACAGTACATTACTTGCTTCAGAATCTAAAATACTATTTGATTCAATGCTTCATACCTCTATGCAAACGATAACTCTATACGTAACTCTTTACATGTAAATGCGGCCTTCAGGCTCAGTTGCTGGTCCGGGGCGGCCACTTCACTCTTCGTTCCGCGCGCACGTACAGATTATTCGGTCGGATCAGTTGGAACATTGGATCATACTCCACGGGCACGAGATCATTTTCCCGGCTGAACTGATAGCGGTAGATCAGCTTTGGGAGGAAAATCTTCACCTCCTGAAGCGCAAAGTTGAAACCAATACACATGCGGGGGCCCATGGCAAAAGGTATGTAAGCCGCCTTGTGTCTCTCCTTCACCTGGGGGGTATCCCACCGGTCAGGATCAAACCGGCTGGGATTATCCCAGAGGTCGGGGTTGTTGTGAATATGGTGCAGACCCGGCACGATAACCGCATCCTTGGGGATCTTATAGCCCCCCGGCAGGATCAAATCGACTTTGGCGGTCCGGCCGGGCTGGAATGACGGATTGGTGAGGCGCATCGTCTCTTTGATGTATTTGTCTTGGAAGACCAACCGGTCCGTGATCTCGGCTGTGAGCTCGGTGTCTTCCGTGATACCGTTGTCGATCAGCTCCTGCAGCAGTCGTTCCTGCATCCCGGAATACGTTACGAGACCATATATCAACCACGACAGCAGGGAGCTCGTGGTCGTGAATCCGGCCCCGGTGGCCACGATCAGCGCCCAGATCAGACTCGATTTCGGCAGCTTTTCCCCCTTGTTGTCGGTGGCACGGATGGCATAGTCTGAAAGATTTATGCATTAGCCCGGTCACAATGCGGGGCAATCATGAAGGGCAACGAAGGAATACTCACCCACCATGTTAGAAGCTTGCAAAGCCGCCTCCTGTAAAGGCAGGTCGGTGACACCGCCGCGCTCTGCATCCTTGATGGATTGCTCTACCATTGCCTCCAGTTTCGCTTTCAGGTTTCTCAGCCGCTGGGGATCTCCGAAGGGCAGCTTGCCGTACCAGTCCCCACGAGAGGTGACCTTCTTGTTGAGGGACAGCATTTCCGCGATGGAATGAACCATCTCGTGCACGGGAGCATCGGGGGAGGTGAAATGCTCCATATCCAGCCCCAGCGTGAGTTTGCCCACCGCCTGGGATCCAAGCTTCAACATGTACTGGTACACATTGAAGGCGGAGCCTTGTTCGTCCAGCGCGTCAAACACTTTGAACGCGTCTTCCACGGTGCGCTGCATCGTCGGAGCATAATGCCGCACGGCCTTCGGACCAAGGGCTGGGGGCAAGAATTTATGGGCCACGCGCCATTCCGGGGTGTCGGTATCTCCCAGAAAGACCCCCGCAGAGGGGGTTTTCAGGGCATGAAGTGGATGAGCTTCGTTGATCTTCTTAGAGAAGAAGTCCGACTCGGCGAAGACGATGGCGGCGATTTGCGGATCATTGGTATGGTATGTGGTACGGCCCAGGCTGGTGGTCTTGAAGATCCGGCCATACTGGCTATAGAGCCGCTGGTGATTACCCAGATGGTCTGGATAAACCTCAAAGTAATTGCCCACGTAAGGGAGGCCTTTGGGACCGTCGGGGTCTCGTACTGCTTGGCCATTGATCGTAATGGCTACGGGTCCGGTAGCCGCGAGGACATCGCTGACATCGACGAGACACTCCATGTCGGTTTGGAAGCCGATCTCTGACTTGAGGTTAGTGACTAAAGTGATTAATGACAAACGGAGCATGGTCACTGTCAGACTGACCATTGGGTTCCACAATGGCAAAATAAGCAGCCACCGTGTGCTTCAGTTGATCCAGGTTCGCCGATGCCTCAATTGTGATGTGCTTGGCGGAGGTGGTCGCCTCGCCCAAGAGATAGAACTGCTGGTTCGACATGATGTGTGGCCACGATGATAGACTAGTTGCTCTGGGCTTGATTGGCCTTTTGGGGAATGACTTGCCCCTGTCTTTATAACTGGGTAGATGCCAGTATCAATTTTCCACTCTTAATGAAGTCTCATATACCTCGGTGGAGATGCATCCATCTCTCCCGCGGCTTTGTCTCTCCCGCGGCAGTGAAGGAGGGCCCCACGGCTTCATCCCGAGGTAGGACGGTCAGCTTTTCATTTCGCCCTCAACAATTGGTCATGATGCTCTTGGGGTGTGACATGGATGTGGGCCATGACAGACTCGGGAGAGTGTTAGTCTAGAAGCCCAAGGTATACGGCCGCTCTAGGACCCTATAAATATACAAGAGTCTCTGTGCACCGTTGGCCCGTCAATCAGCCCAGGGGACGTCAGTCCGAACTTTCAGGCCCCTAAGAAGTTTCTTTCTTTCGCTTCCTCTCGCACTCTCCTCTCGCGATGCAGAACTTACCACAATATACAACGGACGAGGTTGCTGGTCACAAATCCAAGGATGATTTGTGGATCGCTGTTCGTGGCAAAGGTACCACACCCCCTTCACTCGTGGACTGCTGGCTTCCATGACAAGTCAAATGCTGATGAGATTCCCTGATGTAGTGTACAATGTCACCGATTATGTTCGAGATCATCCTGGCGGGGCAGAAGTACTGATGGATGTCGCTGGACTGGACGCGACCGAAGCGTATGAGGACGTGGGCCATTCCGAGGTATGCACGCGAGTCATATTCACCACGTATGTACAGTACGTTTGAAGGTTGACATGACACCCACAGGATGCAGATGATATCCTCGAGACATATCTCATTGGAACATTGAAAGATGCACGCGAGCGGGTTCGACCCCAGACCGTCCGATTGATCCAGACCACGAACCCTGTGCCGCCCACAGCCCCGGGGAAGGCCGGTTCCATCACGCCTGTAGCCCTTACCATCTTCTCCGTCGGCGGGGCGGCCGTCACCCTGTTTTATGGCCGTCACTTGCAGGCCAAACTCCCTGCCAGTTGGTCGGCACTTCCCGAGCTTCGAAGTCTCTTGCCCTCGCTCCAATCCCCCCATGCGCTGTCCACCTCCGGGGGCTTCTATTCCGGGTTTGCCGTGGCAGCCGGACTGGCGACCCTCGTGGGCTCGATGGTCGCGTCCAATTTATCACAAATGACCCAAATCAAGTCGGGCTTCACCAAGTACCCGCCCTACATCAAATGTCGCAAGCGGGTTCGAAGGAATCCTCATCTGGTCAAGGGATTTCTTGATCCCAAGGGATACAAGAGTCTCCCCCTGATTCGCAAAGAAGAACTGGCCCCCAACGTCTATAAGTTCGTGCTGCAGCTCCCCAGCTCGCAGGATGTAATCGGACTGCCGATCGGTCAGCATGTTGCTATTAAGGCGAACGTCGACGGCAGGGCCGTCTCCAGATCCTATACTCCTACCTCGAACAACCTGGATCGCGGAGTCTTGGAGCTGGTGATCAAGTGCTATCCCGACGGGTTGCTGACGGGACGGTATCTCGCCAACCTGGACATTGGCCACGAGATTCAGCTCCGGGGCCCCAAGGGCGCGATGAAGTACACCCAGGGGATCTGTAAGCGCATCGGCATGATTGCCGGGGGCACTGGAATCACCCCCATGTACCAGCTGATCCGGGCGATCTGCGAGGACCCGACCGATCTTACGGAGGTCAGTCTCATCTATGCGAATCGCACGGAAGACGATATTCTGCTGCGGCGGGAATTGGACCAGTTCGCGCAAAGCTATCCTCGGAACCTCCAGATCTGGTACATGTTGGACACGCCACCGGAGACTTGGACATTTGGGAGGGGGTATGTCACGGCAGAGACCATGAAGGAGCGATTGCCTGCTCCGTCTCCTGATACAAAGGTCATGTTGTGCGGACCACCGGGGATGGTGAACGCCTCCAAGAAGGCTTTGGTGTCTCTGGGGTTCGAGGCTCCTGGAGCAGTGGCGAAGATGTCGGATCAGATCTTCTGTTTTTAGTACTGTGCGCGCAGCTCGTTTTCGGGGGTGACCACGAGGGAGATACTCTGGGAGTCTAGCGAAGGTACTGAAATATATGTAGTATGTACTGTGCTGGACATATTGGAAAAAACATGAGGGATCCAAGAGGGCAAATGCTAGAAGTGCTAGAAAATATTCTGTATCCATGATTAGTTGTCCACATTCCGATTACTATAGTAGTTCTCTTCCTACTCAGCTTGCTTGCCCTATAGACGTATTGGTATTTTGGCAAAATGCTAACTTATGCCATCAGGGTGTGCATAAAATCAGTTGAATAGCGGATACTGACTCACTATGCATCGTGAACAACGGTTTGCCCGGTTTGCCCGTTTGCGCGGTTTGCTTCGTTTACCTCATTTGCCTCATTTGCCTCCTCCCGCGGGATCTCCTCGTCTCCTTCTCTCCTTCCAACGTTCCCGAGGAACCTCCACTACCTTGAATCAACTTCCACCTTCCATCCTCCATCCCCTCTTGCTTCCACTAGAACTTCCTTATGTCAGCTCGTCGTTACCGATCTACGGTCGCCTGTCACTCATGCCGTCAGCGTAAGGTACGATGCAGCATCAATGTTACCGGGGTTCCCTGCATCCGCTGTGCCCAAGACCATGCCGAATGTGTGGTGGACCCTCCCCCGGCTGAGAGGTGAGACCGGCAGGAAGCGTCTTCTTAACATAGGAGAATTACTGACGGAGTGTGGGCAGTGCCAGGACCAGCCGGCGCAATGCATCGGCTCGACAACGGTTACGTGCCGTGAACAGTAGCCCGTCTTTCCGCGGTGCACAGCCCGAAGGGGATGCAGATCGCCCGACGATGCCTCGGACACCGGCCTTTCAAAGAGTCTCAGCAAATTCACCGCCTGCTTCGGCTTCGGAACGATACAGCATCCAGGACGAGGAACGCAACGGTCTCGAGATTGCAGAGGCCGCTTTGGGCAACCCGGAACGTGCCGGACAGGTTCCTTTTTACACCGGTATTACTCATTCCTTACAGCCCACCCGGGCACAACGCCGTGGCTTGAGTCTACCCAAGGCTAACGGCCTCATTTCGGATCAGGGGATAAGACTGGAATAACTTCAACCCTGACGCTCCTTGCTCCGGGAGAATCTCTACCCCGGCATTTCCTGATTCCGTCGCGCGCAGCGACCACACTGTCGGCGGAGGATCAGAATTACCTGGCAAGCAAAGGGGTCTTCAATTTACCGAGCAGTGAAGCATGCCATTGCCTGCTTCAGGCATACTTTCGTCATGTCCATACGATCATGCCGATCATCGAAGCGGATCAGATCCTGCACTTCTTTCACGCGGGACGATTGCATGAGTTCAATTTGCTGCTGGTGTGGAGTGTGTTTTTTGTTGCTGTGAATGTAGGTCATGACCAGTATACGATGACGCGTCTGCGGCATGCATGCTGCGGCTCGAGTGGAAATTGGAGAGCCGAAATCTCAGAAAATTGCTAAACGCCCTCGCAGTTTGTTCCGTCCTCTCTCTGCGAGAGAGAAGGGTACGACTCTCGAAAGGCGATGAAAGCAGCCATATATTCCCATGCAAAGGTAAGGTAGCGTGCCCTTTCCCCTTGTGTCTGTGCGGGCGAACAAGCTTCCTATAATACCACCAACGCATCCCATTCACGCTCCCATCGCTTACAAGTGCTTCGGACTTCAATATGTCCTTGCTGCCACGTTCTACTCTGTCGAAGCTCAGGCAAAGTTTGTTCAAATACTCGCGTGCTTGGGCAAGCGCTCCGAGAAAGAACTTTGGTACCTCTGCTTGTCGAAGAACTTTTTACAGGCGATATCCTAGTCGACGAAGCTGCACATGGTACTGAGTTAGGTACTAATTCGAGGAATAGTGTCTCTACAACAACAGTGGAGAGCGAGACAAGGTCGTTCTTCTGCAGTCCTCTTTGATGCTCGGCTTCTGGCACTCCGAAGTAGATGAACATGTCCAGCCTTGGTACTGGACTGGAATATCCGTGACTCTTTGTCAGATCCTCGGCCTCCATCGCAATCCCGACGCGGCACGTTATAATGCATCGATCACCGACCGTCAGCGACATCTCTGGCGTCGCCTCTGGTGGACATGCTTCTTCCGAGATCGTTGGCTGAGTTTGACGTTGGGACGGCCGTTACGTATTGACCTCGATGACTGCGATGTGGCCATGCCGTTAGTGGAAGATCTTCTGTATGACCTCAACGATGTTCCGGAGTTACTTCTATCCGCCTTCATACCGGATGAAGTCTCTCGCCTGGCTGAATATTGGATCCAGTTAATAGGAATGAGCAAATTGCTAGGCGCTGTCCTATCCATGAGCTACAAGACAGCCCGTCCGAAACCCTCGCGTGAGGAAGTTGAGACTCTTGAGGAAGAGATCTGTTGTCAACAACCCCCAGAGAAGGCGTCCCCGGACTGGAATGGTCCCACGAGATTCTACCTACATCACCTCCAATTGCATTATCAGTATGCGCAAGCCTTTTCTTAGTTCGTTATTCCGCTAACATTTCGCAGAGCAATCCTCATCGTCCTATATCGACCGTGTATCACCGACCCGCCGGACGACGTGTCTCTGAATCACCAGACGCAGTGGCAGGAAATCATTCGTCATAAGGCCGACTTTGCAGCCTCCCGTACCAACGAAATCCTAGAAACCCTCGCACAGGAGAGTCTGCTTGAATATGCCCTTCCTATGACGTAAGTCAGCCCCAATGGGGCAGTCTGTTCTACGATGATGATCCTGATCTCTACAGACCACCTCTACTGATTCCGGCCATGCAAATGCACCTTCTGAACTGTCGAACCGGCAACTCTCTATCACGGCGTCTCCGGCTCAACAAGCTTAACGTATGTATGATGGTCATGGAGGAGTTCCAGAAGGTCTACACCGTTGCGTCCATCTACCGTGGAATTTTTGCCAAGGCCATTCAACAAGTCTGCCCCGACCGTCTCGACGAGCAGCCAGACACTTCAGTCTCGATTTCTGCGGCGGCACCTCTTTCTGCACAGTCCGACGAGGTGACCAATGCCACGGCTGCTGGCAATCCGGGACTTGGCAATGATATGGACAATATGGTGGATGCTCTTCTGGACGAATCGTCGGCCCTCAACTTTTGGGAGACGTGGGGTCAGTTGTGGGTTGGATAGAGTCGGTCGAACCAGATTGTAGCGATTCACACGGGTGATAGCGTAACGACCTGTAACGACCTGGACCGTCTTCATTATGGCCGTTTTACC
Source organism: Aspergillus fijiensis CBS 313.89 (assembly GCF_003184825.1). Taxonomy (NCBI): domain Eukaryota; kingdom Fungi; phylum Ascomycota; class Eurotiomycetes; order Eurotiales; family Aspergillaceae; genus Aspergillus; species Aspergillus fijiensis. Next base: position 43,565 of record NW_024469090.1, on the reverse strand, counting down.
AGGATCCTTGCCAAGATCTAGCTCAATTTTGCTTGGCGTCGCCCAACCCCAAACCCCGAAGGCCAAGGGATGACACGAGCCACTGCATGAGGGGGAATCCCTCAGCGAAGCTCGGGATTTCTCCGATGGATTCACCCTGGGGAAGCGGGTCGGTGGGCCGGCCCATCATTTCAACCCGTTCGTATTGAGTGGGGTGTCTGGTGGGTTAGTGCGTGACAAGCGCAAAGGAAAATTACGCCATACATCTGATCATCAATTGCGAATACGACGAAAATCGTTTCCGTACGGATAGAGGACTTCGACATCTGTCAGAAACGCGGCTGACATGGGATGATAAGCTCGGACTCGCCACCTCGTTTGCAACGGCTCGCTGCATGCTGCTGGTAGCCCCTGTAGCCCCTCCTACGACCTCTTTATTAAGTGGGTTTTCTCAGGATCAGTCCTAGTGAGGAGCAAGAGAGCGACATCTGGATACGTTAGTGGCAGCGTCAGAATGAGCGCCGTCAGCGATTCTGTACACCGGGCGATAGCCACCGTACTGGCGAGCTGGTCATGGCCCTATGCGGTGGGAGTTCTGGTAAGTCTACCTTTCTGCCCGCAGACCATGGACTAAAGGTAGGACTCAGATGATATCATGGCTGTCGTATGCAGTGGTGTATGAGTTGCTGCTCTCTCCACTGGCCAAATACCCTGGCCCCAGACTGTGGGCTTTGTCCTACATCCCCTCCCAGCTCAGTTTGATGCGAGGACATCACCATTTGAAGATGCTTGCTCTTCATGATCGGTACGGTCCGATCGTGCGGACTGGTCCCAACGCCCTGTCGTTCAACACTCCGGAAGGGTTCAAGGACATCTATGGGTTTCGCCCGGGCGTGCCTCAGTTTCCGAAAGACCCCAAGACCTACGGGTCCTCATTGATGCCCACTCGCGACGCCGTTGGGGGGTTTCTGGACAATGAATCCCACAGCCGACAGCGACGGCTTCTGGCGCATGGGTTTTCCGACCGCGCGATACGCGAACAGGAGGCAAGGATTTGCTCGTTCATTGACCTGTTCATTTCGCGGCTGCGAGACCTCGCCCATCAGGGCAAGGACATCGACATCAAGGCGTGGCTGGAGTTCGCCGCATTCGACATCACGGGCGACTTGATGTTTGCCGAGACGTTTGACTGCCTGCAGGATAGCCAACTACATCCCTGGATCGAGTTCATCTTCAACAGTATCATGGGCTCGACGATCCTCAGTGCCATTCGCCATTTCCCGGTGCTCGCGATGCTACAGGAGGCCTGCACTCCGGCGTGGTTCCGCCGGCAGATCATGCAGAACTTTGAACTCAGTGCGGAAAAGGCCGAGCGGCGGATGGCCCTCGGGGCGGACCGAGTGGACTTCATGTCGGCCATGATTAAGAATGGGCTTGAGGACGATAGCCCGCACACGCAGGAGGAGAAGAGAGTGATGCGCATGTCGCGCCATGAGGTTCACGCAAACTCTACCTTGTATGTCGACTTCGCTTGCTGCTGAAGTTGACCATGCAACGCTGACCTAGGTAGTATCATTCTAGCAGGGAGCGAAACGACCGCCACTGCAATGTCTGGGTGCATTTACTATCTCTGTACCAACCGGTCCGCACTGGACCGACTGTGTCAAACAGTGCGCGAGGCGTTCCAGATGGATGCAGACATCACCTCTGCCATTTGCGCCAGTCTTCCCTACGTGGATGCAGTGATTGATGAAGGGCTGCGCATGTACTCGCCCATGGCGGCCCATCTCCCTCGCGTGGTGCCCCGAGGCGGTGCGACCGTCGCTGGTCAATTTCTCCCTGAGAATGTACGCAACTTCCTGCCCTTCTATTTTCTTCTGTGGTGAGCTTAGAGACGAGGCACTCACTCCATCTACTTCAGACGGACGTTCACGTCCCGCACTACGCCTCCTACATGAGTGATGCCAACTTTTTCCGGGCAAAGGAGTTTCTCCCAGAGCGCTGGCTGGGCACTGACCCACAGTTTGAGGGGGATAGGAGAGACACGCTGCAGCCGTTTTCCATGGGAGCCAGAAACTGTCTAGGGAAGAGGTTAGTATTCCGATTGGTGAAGCACGATTGTCGACTGACGGCAAACAGTTTGGCTTATCTGGAAATGCGTCTAACGCTTGCCAAACTGGTGTATCGCTTCGATATAGAGCTGTGTCCAGCGTCCGAGCGGTGGAATGATCAACACACGTATTTCATCTGGCATAAGCCGTCGTTGATGGTGCGGCTGACGGATCGGTTGGCTGTTTAGTTTGCTTAGCGCATGATCATAGTACAGGGATGCCACAAGACAATCACACTTCCGATTGAACGAGAAACGCATAGAATCAACTCTACCACTATGACTATGACTATGCCAATTAACTTCTAGAAGCCAGGGACCACGTATATCACAATCTCGCCTCCTCGCCCCCAACCGCCCACCTCACCACCGGATCCCTTTCGACCAAGGCCAACGCTTCGGGCTCCAAGACCAACCGCACCTCCCAGGGCGCATCCTTGCCCCTCGCCGGCAGGATCCACGCTGCGCTGCGGAACCGGGGATCCGGGACATCGAAATCGCGCACCCGGCCCAGCACACTCCCGAAATCCAGACGATACGTCCCGATACTGCGCAGACTGCTCTGGCCGAATTCGGCGGGTCGCGAGGCCGCGCTCACTGACCAGTCTGGGGAGTTGTAGACCTGCGCGAGATGCTGACGTAGGTAGTCGTTGTCCACTGAGGCGTTGCCGCGGCGGATGAGGAGGGCTAGCTGCGTGAGGTTGGTCAGCACCGTCGTCTCCAACGGTGCGCGCTGGCTCTCTCCCGAGAGAGCTTCCGTCGGGTTCGTCGGATTCGTCGGGTCGAGAAGATCCGGGTAATAGGGGTATGTGCCGTCGACGGTGGCGGCCATGGGGAAGGGGGCGTGGAGAGGGATGGTGTGCACTGCATTGCCGATGTACGTGCGTGGGAGCGGAGGGCGCAGGGCAGCGCGCACGTCGATGGCGGTGCTGAGGCTGGAGTGGTGTTTCTCCGCCGCAGGGCCGAGGAGTCGGGCGCGGGCGCGCATCACACAGAGCCAGGTGAGACTCAGAACGAGGTCGTTGCGCGAGAGGATCCGGTCTTTTGCCTGCGCCCCTCCCTCCGAGGTGGCGGTGGGGAGGTGAGCGCTGCAAAGGGTCTTGAGTTGGGAGATTCGGTGCGGCGAGAAGATGAGCTTGCGGCTGATGGGGTGGTTGGGTACGTCGGGGGGAGCGGCGACGCCCCAGGTTTGCCCGGCGGATTGGCCATCCAGGGTCTGAACAGGGCCGGCGCTGGCGACTTGGAGGATAAGGTCGCGGGTTTGTTTCTCCTGCTCAAGGGTGGTGAGAAGGTTGGTGGTGGTGGTGGTGATGGTGGTGTTGGCGATGTCGACCTCGCGACTGCAGGTAGCTAGGGCTTCGAGGACAAAGCATTGGCCCATTCCGTCGACGGCATTATGGTGTGCGCTGCCGCAGAGGATGATTCCATCCTCGAGAATGTTGGCTTGGAAGCGATACACCGGGCTGGCTGGGGCGGAGCCCATGTCCAGCGGGAGGGGGAGATATTCCTCCGTGAAGATCTCGTCGTAGTTGATAATTTGGCCTCTGCTGCGGACGGGCGAGGCTCTCGCCGGACCAGAGATGTATTTGCGGGGGTGATGCTTGATAACGAGCATTGGATGCTGATCCAGCATGGCTGCAGTGGAGGGTTGGACCTCCCGTACATTCTGTCGGCCAGGGATTGGGGAGGAGGAGGAGGAGGAGAGAACCACATTGCCTGTCAGGAAGGGCAGCTCATTGATGAGTCTCTCTACGGCAGCTTCAAGGACTGGGATGGCCCGCGCAGGATTGTCAAGAATGAAGGTCAAAAAGGCTGTCATGTGCAGTGGGGGAGGGAGATAATCGAAGGGGGTGAGCGTGTAGGGCTCGAAGATAGGAGGGGGGTTCGGTGTCATGATGTCCTTGGGTTTCTGGGCTCTTACAAATGGGCAAGGGAATGGAGATGTCACGGTTTATCCGTTTATCCCTGGGACGAGATTTATATTGTGCCCTAGGTTGCTGTCTGGAGGCAGAGATATAACACACAAACACACACACACACTGTACGGCAAGTACATACATGTACATGTACAGTACGGCAACGCTAACAATACAAGTGCTGACAGCCTCGTATTCTGCATCTGCGCCTATGCAGGGTAGGTCTGGGCCTAGAATTCTGCTAGTACGTCAAGATTCTCCGTCCGATCAGCAATCTTCTGCCCCCACTTACCCCGCTATCTACAGCACCATCAGATTTGTAAGAAACACTTGGGGCAAAAGTTGAGCTTCCACTGTTAGGGCTCGTGGTTAGGGCATCCTACACCCAAGGTGACATTCCATATCTCCAACACAAACGAATGTCAAGCCATCGACAATTAGGCCCTGACCGGAATCAGCTTGACCATCAGAGCCGGTTTGTCCCAAATCGTCCAGATTCGTTGTCCCGAGAACCATGTCTCATTCGCAGGCACGGTCTCGAAGTCAAAGTGCAAGATCAGATTGCACAGAATGAGTAGCATCATATACTGGGCCATTCTATTACCGGGATGTCAGCACGCCTCATGCCCAATGGATCTCTCGCGATGATACACTTACTCTCGACCAACGCAATCCCTAGTCCCCACCGAGAACGGCTTGCACGCATCGCGCTGATCCTGCGCGTACTGCTTCTCGGGCTGGGCAAACCACCGCTCCGGAGCAAACCTCTCCGGCTCATGGAAGTTGGCCGCCGAGCGAAACGCCGCCAAGGGCGTCACATACACACGGGTTCCCTCAGGGACCCAGTCTCCTGAGATGGTGGCACCCGGGGCCGGAACAATACGGGGCAGAATGCCGGGCACGGCGGCGTAGGCACGCAGGGCCTCCTTGATGCACGCATCGAGCAGAGGCAGGTCCTTGAGGGTCTGCATCGAGATCTCCTCGCTCGACCGGTACTTGGCCCGCACCTCGTGCTGGACCTGGCGGAGCATCTCCGGTTGCTGGAGCATGTGGGCCATCCAGCCACTGAGCGCGGTGGAGCTGGTCTCACTGCCCGCCATCATGATGATGGGGGCTGTCGCGCGCAGCTCGCCTTCGGAGATGCCGTCGGCCTCGGTCCGGGCTTCCATGACGAAGTGCACGAGGTCGGGCCGCTTCACACCGGCGGATAGGCGGTGGTCCAGACGCGCATTCAACATCTGGAAGTAGCTCTCGCGCTCAGTCTTGACCAGCCGGGGCAGCGTCAGGTTGAAGAGGATGCGGAGGATAGGGAAGTCAATCAGCGAGGCCAGCAGCGAGGCGCTGCGGATGACACCCAGATGGCTGCGTACCCAGGGATGGTAGGTCGGGTCGTCCAGCAGGTGAAGCGACTCGCCGAACTGGAGGTCGCAGACCACATCGAAGAGGGTGAAATTGAACATGTCCACAATGTCCACCGGCTGCTTCTGCGCCGCCGCGAGCGCCAGCTTCTCCATCATCCGGTTCACGTGGCCCAGGATCAGGGGTTCTTGCTGGGCCAGCGCCCGCTTGGACAATGCCTGCGCGTACAGGCGCCGCATGCGCGCGTGGTCTTCATTGTTGGCCGAGAGGATCGAATGGATCCCGTTCTGGTCTTCCACCGACCGGAAAAAGGTCATATCGCGCGGCATGCCCCCCGGGCGCGCGGGATGGCTGCCGTAGATGTCCTTCCAGGCGCTGGCGCTGGCGTAGCTCAGCTCGTCCGGGGCGACGCGCACCACTGGCCCGTACTTTGCATGCATCTGGTTGATCCACCCCGTCGAGTGGCCCGTCATGACCCCGAACACGATGGGGAGCCGGCTGACAGCCATCAGCCGGGGGCCAGGGTAGCGCCTCAGCGGGTGGAAGAAGACATTGTAGAGCGCGAAGCCGATGTAGTACTATCATGATGATGCCTTCGTTAGATCGTATGTCTGGTCCTGCGGGGATATAGTGAGCCTACTGGAACAAGTGCCAATGCTAGAGCCTTGAGAGCCAAGTAGGCCGACAATTCCACAGAGAGCATGATATCAATTGCGATAAAAAAAAGAGTCGGCGACTGATGAACTGGAAGAGAAACAGCGCAGCGGACGTCAATGCGGAGAGAAAGAAATTGAGCCCACGCAAACAAAAGCTGAGACTGGCGAGGAAGGTTGGGCTCTGAAGAAAGCCTCAACATAACTTATCGCCGGTAGGTTCCCCTCCACTCATCGTCGTCCTTCTGTCTGATTGTGGACGGAGGCTTTTCGTATGCTAGGAGCAGTACAGTCTGCAGTCAGATGCGCTTGCAGCATCCCCAACACACACCAGGGAAGGCTGCCCACGTCACGTAAATTGGTGCTTAGGCACTATCCAGGCTTTCTTTGTGTATCTCTCGTCCTTAGGATGTTTGTAAGACAATACGCCCATGCGCAGGAGGCTGAGGATGGATGGGTGTATTCTGCAACGATCTGGAATCAAGGGTCTTTCTTCTCTAGATGACATTTCCACCAATGGCGAGACCACATGGACTGTGCGTTATTTGCAAAACTCAGAAACGACGATACGTACGAAGCATGTTGAGAGACCAGCGGACTAGTGTAACGGCCAAGATGGCGCTATTTTGCTGGTGAATCTCACAACACGAGGACACTGCTTGGCAAGGATGAGACAATTCCTCCAGGCCTAACGGCTATTTAGGACAAAGCTTTACTTTAATTCCTAGCTTACGACGCTACTGACAGGGGTCAGGATAAGCTTGTTACTTAGTGGAAGTCAAACACGAGGCGAATCTGCAGGTTGGCCCTCCGTCTCCGTTGCCCTAATGCCCCGAAGGGAAACTGGTCTGTCTTATCTTGCCTGAAGACTCATGGCCAGCAGATGTTGCATAGATGCTAAAAATTACCAGACCCGCCCTGCGGCTCTAAACTAGGGGCTTTTATCTCGAACCAATTAACTTGGTGCTTTACATCTCATCGACAGTCTGGTGCGGGCAGCAGATGACGATGTACCCATTCCTTCAGGGTTGAACCGGCCCACCTAACTAATTCGCTGACAGGATGCCATATGCCAGACCTTGAGACTGTAGCCGTTTTCCATGTCGAATAATGGCAGGCTTGGTGTGTTGAGCGCACTAGTCCGCTGTCATCAACCCGATGCATGTTCTGCGGACGAATCCACTTACGGCCTGGTATTGCACTTATCCCACTATGCGTCAGATCAAAGCCCTGATAATGCACTCACATGCTGTGTGACAAGGCCCAGACAACCATGTCGAGAACGGGAGTCTTGATCCATACTTGTCCCTGTATAGTTTTAACCCCCCGTCGCTATTATTGGGATTCAGCTTCACCTAATCGTTCCTGTGGAGAGACCCGATACGGAGTCTTCAATCCTTCCTCGTATCTGCCGTGACGTGTCTAGCATCCAGGAGTGTTCCGGTAGACACTCTACGGGGCTACTTGCCTCAAGCTTTGTGAGGCAACCAGCACGAAGAACGACCTTGCTACTTCATCTGATCGGAGTCGCCGCACCTTTCCATGACCAACATACCCACTATTACTGCCCAACTCTCCGACTTGGCAGCAGGCAATGTCGTGCTATTGACGTTCATTCTGCTTATCACGGCGTCAAGGGCTCGTATCTTCATGCATGCTCAAATCCCGGCGGGGGTGAATGTTTGCCGACGCGGGTGGTACAGATGAGAGGAGCGCGTTCGTCTCGTCCGGTAACATCGTACTACACAGAAAAGGCGTTCTCATGACGAGAGGAGCCTTTGGTATGTATGGCCATCTGAGAGAGTGCCCAGCAGACGACATCCTGACGGAGGCGAATCCAGCGGAGCCCCTTGGTACTCAGCAGCCATAAATTGTACTCAAACTAGCCTCTCATCCGAACAAAATCAGACAGCACGGCCGTGGTAGTCATCCCTTAACGAGACCATCATGGATTCCATGTGGCAAGCCGTCAAGGCCTACTTCGGCGAGAACCCCATCCAGTTACACACCCACTGCTGTGATCTGAAACCCCCCAAAGCTCGCAATGAGAATATCAACTTCGGGGTCGAGATTCCCGAGGATGTGATGGGGCTCTTCTCCGCCATCGGCGACACCAGCCGGCCTCCCTGTACGTGCGACGGCATGGATGCCCTCGTGGCACATATCGACGCCTTCATCCGCGCCGCCCCTGCCCGCCGGCCGGAGGACTATACCTTGCACAGCGGGAAACAGGACCAGTCCTCCGAGGACGTCTGCCGGTTCGCCATGCGGGACGCGCTGCAGTGGTGGACGGTGTGGCACGGCTCGCTGGAGCACCACAAGTGGAAGCATCTGTACCTGGCGCTGTGCACCATCTCGGACGACCTAGTCATCCCCCCGCAGGATCTGGCGGATGGCACCTTCACACTGCTGGGTCACTCGCTGGCCGATATCCTGGCGGGGCTGCGCGCGGAGCACGTCCACCCGGAGGAGATCAAGCTCCTCGAGATGCTCACCTGGCGCCAGTACATCATGCAGTACGTGGAGAAAGTGGATGGGGGCCTCCGGCCCTTGCTCCTGGGCAAGACCACAATGATGACCCAGTTCCGCGTCATGACGGCGGGGGTTCACAACGTCGCCATCATCCTCCTCGCCGCCCGCGGGGTCCGGTCGCGCGGACTCCAGGATGCCGCCGTGGAGATGGCCGCCATCTGCGACTGTCTGTCCATGGACATCGCCAAGGAGGCGCTGGGGATCCTGCAGGGCGAGAAGACCGAAGCCGTGGCCGGGCGGAACCGCGTCCAGCTCAAGCGCGAGCTGCGCTGGTTGTATATCCGGTGCGTCGAGCACCTCGATACCCAGCCCGGGGCGGCCTTCCTCCGGCGATATGCCACGGGAGGCTATATCTTCGTGCCGTTGATGGACCGGTACCGCGAACGGGCGCGCAAGGGAGCCCGCACCCCCATGTCAAGTGATCTGTCCCGGCGGGTCGATGAGTATCGCACCTTGGTGCCGGCCAGGGCGTCGTCGCCGGTGGGTGCGGGTCAAGCGTTGTTGGGAGGGAAGACGGCCAGCGGGGCGCTGAGTGTCTGGGGCATTGGACCCCGGTTGGCGGTTAATCTGCTGGGCTCGTTTGTCTGCTCCTTTGCGGTTCTGTTCGTGCTGTTTGTGCTGTCTAGCGAGAAGGAGAAAGTGCTACATGCTCTCACGCGGTTTCCGTTGGTTGAATGATATGTTACTCCACGGCGTGAGGGTTTGGTCTAGGTAGTCTGATGAGATACATGACAATATACTGATCAACGTTACCATGATAGTGTATAGAGGCCGTCGAAGCAGTCTTGACGGTCAGGTTTACATAGCAGGAATCAAATGTTGGTTACGTGTGTCATCCTGGGCATTGAGATTGCTTGCTCAACAGCTTCCCTCTGCACGCCAACAATCCAGGAGTCAATGGGGGCAGAAGTAGAAGCCCATTGATGCGGTCACGCCAAAGTCGACAGATACAATGCCACCGGAATTAAGCACACCGAGAGCCCAAACAGAGAGATCACTTGCATACGAAAAGGCAGATCCTTGCCTGCACGCCGCCCGGATAGACACATGTTCGCAATCTCCTTCATGATGTGCTTCTGGTGCTTGCCACTGGCAGTCTTGGGGAAGTCCGGACACACTCCGCCGTCTCCAATCCAGAAGACATGCTGGGGGGCCTTGTGCCAGCTCAATTCCACCCGTACCCAGTCTCGTAGTTCCTGATCCTGCGGCTGAACGTGTCCCTGGGTCAACTTGAGAAAGCAGCCCACCACCTCGCCGTACCTAGGATCCGCCACGCCCACCACGCTCGCTTCTGCGATGGCGGGATGCAGCAGGAGACGCTCCTCAATCTCGAGGGGGAACATGTTCTCTCCTCCTGGAAGGAAAGGATACCGGATTAGACGCGATCCCCGGCGTGGTAGGGTCTGTGGGCAGTCTTACCTCGGATAATCACATCCTTCATCCTCCCACTGATATGACAGTATCCCTCCGCGTCGAGATAGCATTGGTCTCCTGTATGCATCCACAACCTCCCGTCCGCGTCGCGTTGCATCGCCTCTTTCGTTTTGGTTTCATTCTCAAAGTACCCCCTCTGGAGCCCGTACCCACTGGTGCATAACTCGCCGCTCTCGCCCCGCGGCACAATGGCTCCCTCCGGGTTGATCACCTTGGCCGACGTATGCGGCAGTACCCTCCCTAGACTCGTCATTGCCTTGTCCCTGGGATCATCCAACGAAGTCATAAACGTCACGGGACTGGTCTCCGTCATCCCGTAGGCGATCAACATCCCCTTGACGCCGAAGCTCTCCTCGAGCCGACTGAGCAGCGTCTCCGAGACCGGCGACCCGGCCGCCAGCCCCGTGCGCACGGTGGTGATCTTGTCGAGCTTCCGGGCCGCGCATGCCTCGAGCTCGGCGACGAACATGGTGGGCACGCCCAGCAGGGCGGTGGCCTTTTCGTGGATGACCGCGTCGATGACGCTGTCGGCGTGGAAATGGTCGGAGGGGAAGACGATCGCGCTGCCGTGGGTGAAGGCGTTGAGAAAGCCGAGAACCAGCCCGAAGGTGTGGAAGAGGGGTGGGGGGCAGCAGACCACGTCGGCGGGGGTCAGGCGCATCCCGTCGCCAACGAGGCGGGCGTTGTTGATGAGGCCGCTGACACAAGTACCACGTATTCACGTATTAGAGATTGTCCCACGGAGTCCTAGGGAGTTTAATCACCTACCGGTGGGTGAGCATGGACAACTTCGGCTCTCCGCTCGTCCCCGAGGTAAATTGATAGCTGAGATTGTCGGACAGCCGCACGATCCGCTCCGCGGCGGGCAGCAGGCCCTCATCCTGTGCTGCCCTCTCGCCCGAGGCCAGGAAACACCCGTAGGCTTGCACCTGTGGTTGGGTATAGGGTCCGTCACTGTCGAAGCATACAATCCCACTCAGCTCCGGCAAGGTGGCTTGCGACGCGGGCGAGAGTAAGGTCTGGAGATGCGGGGCCAGGCTGCGGGGACCGATCTGCGAAGCGAGAAAGAGGAATCGAGTTGCTGAGAGGGAGGACCATGAGCCAAGCGGCTGGAAAACGGAGATTTGAATAGTCAGAATAGTAATCCACTCACCACTTCTCTGCAACGCGCGCAGCACTTCCGCTGGGGTGTAGGCGTTGTTCAAGGGTAGCACAGGACATCCGATCCGCGCCCCGGCCAGAAACACCTGGATGTATTCGTAGCGGTTGCCCGCCAACACCGCGATGCAATCGCCCAGGCGCAGGCCGGCCTGCACCATCGCGGTGGCCAGCACTTGGCTACTGTCCGCCAGCTGACGGAAAGACAATCGCTTGTCTTGCCACGGGGTGACCAGCGCCGTGCGGTCGCCATACTGTGTGGCCTGTTCCTCGATCAGCTGGCCCAGAGTCTGGGACCACAGGGCGGGCTCCTCTGCTCCGTGGACGATGGACAACTTCTCCATGATAGAGACGAGAGAATGTGGTGGGGTGGGGTTTGGTCTTGGGGAGAAGCCAGAGAAATTGTTTGGAGAAGGGCAGAGTCGAAAAAAGTCACAGTCGAGTGCTTTGGTGGGGGGGATCAGGGTGTCTCACCCTCAAAGACGGCAGGGATTCCCATGCATTATGCATTAACGTGGCAGTCTGCAGATATGTGTTTGTTTGGGTGGCTGAGTTACGAGTGAGTGACTTTGCTGATAACTGATAAGTAACTTAGTTAACAGAAAGCAAGAGAGAAAAAGAGAGAGAAATAGAGAGAAAGAGAGAGCAGGGAATTAGGGCCGGTAATACATGTGACCATAGTACCGTAAGTAACTGTATTTTTATTCTACCCCGCAGACTCCGTATTATGGCCCCCCCCCGGGCCCCAGATTGACACTTACCGCCTTTGGCGGTCTGCAGTACCACAATACTGTACTATAGTGTACAATCATGTACTGTACTATTCTGTACTGTACTGTTTGAAGTCACCGATCCTATTTACTCGGCTGCCTTTAAGTCACCATTCTCACCATTCTCACCATTCACACCACTCACTCACTGAGAAGGGCAAAAAAAAAAAAAAAAAAAAAAA
>NW_024469090.1:0-31462 GCF_003184825.1 Aspergillus fijiensis CBS 313.89 | reverse complement strand
AAAAAAAAAAAAAAAAAAAAAGAAGAAGAAGAAAGTAAGTCTATACATTACTCCGTAGTTCGTCCTCTACAACTCCAGTCACTAGTTCCCCTTTGCTGCTGGACTCTGGTGGATGCGGATGCGTATCTCGTGTTACGAGTTGCTGGGTGAGGGTTTTCAGCTCCGAGGGGGCATCGTTCTGATCCAGATGTAATTCGACAAACTACCGGCAGGATGACCAAATGGCCAATGGGGTCAGTAACCTGCGTGGATCGATGCATCACCGAGCGCTGGGAAACTCACCCGAAGCATTCGCCCATTATTGAAAGCCGAATCCTGCAGAAGCGCCGCCAGTTCCTCCTTGGTGCGGATCTGATATGTCTGATAGGACCCTTGCTCCGCCCCAAACACCTCCAGCAGCTGTCGATATTTCCATTCCTGAATGTCGTTGTACGATTCATGCCATCCGTGGATCAGCCGCTCCACCGTGTATCCATTGTTGCAGATCACAAATCTGAACAATCGGAGTTAATCATCCCCAATGCAGCTGCGGACTTCGATGGGTCAATTGACTTACATGATCGGGGTCAGATGGTTTTTGACGATCGTGCTCAGCTCCTGACACGTAAACTGAAAACTGCCATCGCCGATGAAGAGGACAGTGCGTCGATCAGGCAGGACTGAATCCTGGACGGCCGCTGCAGCCCCCTGGCAGGCGCCCAGGGAATAGCCCACACTCGCCCAGACATACTGGCTGATATAGGTCACATCGCGAGGAAACCGGGTGGACCAGATGCCAAAGTTGGAGGTGCCAGTCTCGGCGATGACCGTATCCCCCGGTTGCAGCCATTCACTCAGGGCCGGCCAGAGCCAGTCGTGGTTCAGCGCCCCGGTCGTCTTTCTGTAGCTCAGCGTATGGGACATACGTTTCAGCATCCCGTGCATCATGATCAGCCCGCCGCCGTAGATCGCCTCGCGGCCGACAGTCGTGGGGGTGATCGGGGGGGGTGCGCAGATCGGGTGTGGGCTTGCAGATGTGCTAGGTTGCACAGTGGCCACAGGGCTTCGTCGGGCAGACTGACTCAACTCTTCTGCACGGCGGATGAGAGTCTGCAGAAGCCCCTGACTGTTCAGCCCGTGGTAAGCCTTGCCCTGGACTTGCACCGTCCCATCGCGGATCTCGACCATCTTCAGGGGATCAAACTCCCACGACACGGAGGCGACGTTCAAATCCGAATGAATATTGCCGACGGAGATAATCAAATCGGACGAGCGTACTTTCCGGGTGGTGGACGGATCGGAGCAGTCCCCGAGATACAGTCCATGGAAGCAGGGATGTTCTTCGTCAATAATACCCCTGCCCGAGGCAGACAGGAAGACCGGCAGTCCGAAGGCCTCGGCCAACTCCTGCACCTCTTGCCTCTTCGTGAACCGGACATTGTACCCCCCGACCAAAAGGATGGGCTGCCGGGCGATCCGAAGAGCGCGCAAGATTGCATCGGCCGTCCACCGCTCCGTCGCGGAATCGTTGGGCGAGGGCAGCATGTCCAGCGGCCGCGAGAGCGGCTCGGCCATGACGGGGGCATGCACCATGTCCGTGGGTAAGACGATGGAGACCGGTCGGCTGGATTTCCAGCAGTGGCTGATCGCTTCGTCGATGAGTCCCGGTGCCTGGCTGACGCATTGGAGCTTGACGCTCTTCGAGGCCGTCCTGTGCGACATGCGGGCCATGCTCTCGAAGTCCCCGTCGCCCAGGGAGTGATGCAGCAGCTTCTTCCGCTTCTGCAAGGCCAAGCTCGGCTGTCCCACAATGTGCACGATCGGGACGTACTCGGCGTACGCTCCAGCGATGGCATTGGAGACTGACAGCTCCCCGACCCCAGCGACAGTCATCAGGGCCGAGATGCCATGGACCCGGGCGTAGCCATCAGCCGCGTATCCTGGGTCGTCGTTCCGTCAGTCGAGGGAGTCTGCAATGGGGTAGGTAGGTAGGATACACAAGGGCCTAAGTCTCACCAGCATTGAGCTCGTTGCAATTCCCAATCCACCGGAGACCCGCCTTCGATACGTAGTCGAGCGCAACCAGATTGTAGTCGCCGGGCACGCCATGGACAGACCGGATGCCAACTTCCTTGATGCGGGTGAACAGATACTGTGCCAGCGAGACGGTGGTTCTGGAGGACGGCATGGTCAACAGATGGGGTTTCCAAGAAAATGCGGGATGCTTCTCTTCATTCCAGTGTCCTTTTAAACCAGATGTGATTGATGAATGTGGTGTTCGGGGTGTTCGGGGTGTCCCATCATCGACGCGAGTCCTTTGGATCGTCTGGATGTCCCAAGAATCCTTTTCCAGCCCATCGCGTCGAACGAAGCGTAACACAGACTGCAAAATTGCATGTCCGTGACGGGAACATGACGATACAGGTGTTTTGTAATACCGTTGAACCTCCTGTGGTTTACTTGAGTCTGCAGGATGCATGCGCACGGTACGAGTCAGCAAGACCATAGGGGTGGTGTCTCCACTAAATAATGCATCGGTTCTAGACAATCAGACCAGTCAGTTAGCTTGCAGGTCCTTCTGTCGTGTCAATGGGAATGCGTTCCCCCCGGAGCTATAGCATCGGCGGAAATACGAGCGGATTGAAGCCACCAGGGTTGGGTAACTTGGCGCTTATCTCCTTGGTCTATCCTCTTGTCTTGTCTTACCATTCCTTGCATCTGTCAGGGCTTGGATGACTGCAGACGCTTCCGCAGAGGCTGTGATTGATTGGTTGGGTCCACCTGCACTCACCCCTCGAAACCCGGCATCTGCCAGCGCATACGCTGCAGAAGACTGCTACCGAGGCAGTGTACAGATACAGTCCCTCTTGGCTATCGTCCTCCAGTCAGGATAATGCCAGGAGTTGCACGAAACACGGCTGGCAGACCCTTTCCCCTCTTTCTCTCCCGTCTTGGTAGCTCGGTTTACGCCCCCCTATACGCATCTCATCTCCATTTGCCGTTTGCTCGCTCAGCAGAATCCCGACGGAGACGAGGGTGAAGGATCAACTACGGGCAGCAAACCACTGGTACATTTTCTAATCCGCTGGAGGGAGGACTATCTAGGCATATTGCGTCGTCGAGGCTCTCACCAGCGCCCGGGTGATCGTCTTCCCCATCGCGATCACCGCGTCAGTGTTGACGGGAATCTCATGGCCCTTGTTATGTACCCAGACTGATCGCTTGCCTTCCACACAGGCCGCCGTGATCGCCTCCGACGCCGGCGCGTTCTTGTCCGCCGACCCCCAGATATGCGCCGTCGGCAGATCCAGCATCCCCGCGTACGCGTCCCGCTGCAAGGGCACAATGCGACCGCTCACCAGCTCCTGGTAATCGTACACAGCCCACGGGTTGGAGAAGAAGACCCCGAACCTGAAGGGCAGTGGGCGTGCCTCCCGTTGCAACTTGAGCAGCCAGCTCAGGGCAACATTGGCCCCTTGGCTGAACCCCATGATGCCGTCGTAGGGTCCTTCCGCGGCGATGTACCGTTCGAGGTGCTCCAGAGCTTGGAGGCATGATTCAGGTCCCTCGGGGTCACAGTGCGCGAACGTTTGCTCTTCACCCATCACGAACTGATCCAGATCTGTTGTTGGGTGGTTAGGGTGGGTGAGGTTCAGTTAGGGCACTTGGGGCAGTTAGGGCAGGATGGCATGCGGCACACCTCGATCGGTTTCCCATGGGACCACACCGTTGACGAAGTCGTAGCTGTGGTCGTCTCCAAGTTCATAGCGCAGTGCGGCTGTTGATGGTGTCAGCGCCATTGGATTGGCTTGCAGGCTGCTAGCTAGATTCATACCAGTCTGCTGCTGGAAGATCTGTGTCGAAG
Organism: Aspergillus fijiensis CBS 313.89; assembly: GCF_003184825.1. Lineage (NCBI taxonomy): Eukaryota > Fungi > Ascomycota > Eurotiomycetes > Eurotiales > Aspergillaceae > Aspergillus > Aspergillus fijiensis. The sequence goes on along the minus strand of NW_024469090.1, from coordinate 27,618 downwards.
AGTCAGGTCAGTACGTCTATGACGGGCCGGGTCACACTCACTCGGGCATTGCTGCCTTGTCCGTGTAAACTAGCAAAGAACTAAGATTAACCTCAAGACAGGAAGGACCATTGACTTCATCATGCATACCACAAGAAACGCATTTGTAGAATCGCCGTTGTCGAGGATCACGGAGGGATGGGTTGGCAGAAAACAGGTCAATGCCTCGATATGCCCCAGATCATCAACTTATAACGCGTAGCAGCATCCCGCAAGTTTGATATGCCCGAACTGGGCCGAGGAATGCTGAGCAAAGCTAAAAAGAATCAGAGAGAAGACGACGAGGGGCGCTTCCCCCTGCAAGGAGTCTATGCTCGAGGCTGAGACCCAACTCTTCGGCATAGCCGACGCTCCGCAATCACGCCGGGCTCATTATCTGTCAGATTACGGAATAGATTACTAAATACTGCAGTCTGAACCATTGTACCGGTACGGTATGTGCGGATGGCCTGAAAGTGGCGTTGCGCTCGGCTCCTGCAGATAAGACCCACAATTCTCATTCTTGGGCGGAATTACTCCTGCGAATCGCTTGCGGTTGAGCTGACAGGTCTCGGGAAAGTTGGCTGAAATCTGGCACCTAGTAAATTACCGGTGACTTTTCGATTGCGTCTCGCATCTTGCGCCTCAGTGCCCAGTCTCAGGCCCCAACCCCAACCCCATCATGCAAGAGGCGATCTCATTCTTCCACTAGCCCCTACCAAGCAGCATGGAAAAGTGACACGGAATCCCAAGATGCTGTCAGTCCAGTCAAAAGTAATAAAGGCGGTTCGTCGGTCGATTGGAAGGCCATCCACCACGGTCCCTCCTCCCTAGAATAGACTTCTTGCTTTGGCCTCCCAAGGGCATCCCATTCACATCTACACCCTTCCTCCATCCATGGCGCAAACGGTAGAAGTAAAGCCTCCGACACCGCTGGCGATCGTCGGACTGTCCTTCAAACTGCCCCAGGATGCCGTCACCCCGGAGTCCTTCTGGCAGATGCTCGTGGAGCGACGATGCGCCTCGACCGACTTCCCGCCGGACCGACTGAACATCGACACGCACCACCGCGCAGACACCGATCGCCTGGACGCGCTGTCCATGCGCGGGGCGCATTTCCTGACGGAGGATCTCCGCCGATTCGATGCGCCGTTCTTCTCCATCACCGCCGCCGAGGCCGAGGCGATGGAGCCGCCGCAGCGCTTGATCCTCGAGACCGCGTTCCACGCGCTGGAAAACGCGGGGATCCCGTTGCAGCGCATCGCGAAGTCTCGAACCGCAGTATTTACGGGCTCGTCCGGTCATGACTGGTTGATGTCGCGGGCGAAGGATCCCCTGCACCAGCATAAATACGATATCACGGGTACGACGGGCAACATGCTCGCCAACCGCATCAGTTGGTTCTTTGATCTGACGGGGCCCAGTGCCACTGTCGACACGGCCTGTTCGAGTAGTTTGATGGCGATCGACATGACGTGTCAGTCGATCTGGAGCGGCCAGGCGACTATGGTTTGTTTGAAGCGCCCTGGACGGATGCAGGCTGTGTGCTAACATGATCAGGGCATGGCGATCGGAAGCAATCTCCTGCTGGCAGCTGAGGTCACGCAGATGATGGATAACCTGGGTCTGCTGTCGAAGGACAGTCGGTGCTTCAGTTTCGACGACCGTGCTAATGGGTACTCGCGCGGTGAAGGTGTGGGGGTTCTGGTTATCAAGACCGTGGAGGACGCTGTGCGCGACGGGGACGTCATTCGAGCAGTGATTCGATCCTCAGCTTCGAATCAGGACGGCAAGACGCCGGGCATCACCCAGCCCAGCGCGGAAATGCAGGCAGCGTTGATTCGCGAGACCTACGTCAACGCAGGACTGGATATCGGGCAGACGCGGTATTTTGAAGCACACGGAACTGGTTGGCATTCACTATCCCCCGTCCCTCGGTATGGTTTGAGCTGACAGCATATAGGCACCGCCGTGGGTGATCCCATCGAGACCAGGGCTATTGGTTCCGTTTTCCGACTGCATCGCTCGCCAGACGAGCCGTTGTACATGTGGGTTCGCTACATCTTGGTAGTCCGTCAATTCTGACTAATGTGATGTGATCCGCAGAGGATCCGTGAAGTCGAATATCGGCCACCTCGAGGGTGCAAGTGGTATCGCCGGGATGATAAAGGTCATTCTGGCGCTGGAGAAGGGCATCATTCCGCCGAACAGTGAGAACCTGCAGACCCTGAATCCGCGAATTGATGACGAGTTCTGGAATATCAACGTAAAGCCCCAATGCAGCGTTGATTAGCGGCGAAGCATAAAGCTAACTGTCAAAGTTTCCTCAAGAAGCCCTACCGTGGCCAACGGGCGATGTGCGACGTGCTTCCATCAGCTCCTTTGGCTATGGAGGCTCAAACACACATATTGTCCTAGATGACGCCTATCACTACCTCCAACTCAACCAACTGGAAGGGAACCATAACACAATGCCACCGCTTGCCTCGGCTCGCACCAACGGTACGACTCAGAACGGGGTCCACCAACAAGTATCGAACGGCACCAATGGAGTTGCGAGGTCCTTGACTAATACGCCGAAGCTCCTCGTCTGGTCTGCGGCGGATGAAGCGGGTATCCCGCGCCTCGAGCAAAGTTGGAGTTCCTTCTTTTCCAAATCAGTTGAGGATCAGTATTCCTTCCTCAAGAGCCTATCACATACCCTGGCCTCACGCAGGACTCACCTACCGTGGCGAACCTTTGCCGTAGCTCGGCCATCGGACGACCTGAGAGCAGTGACTGAGCGTTTTTACGGAGCTGTTCAGTCGCGGGAGTCTCCAAGCCTTGCCATGATCTTCTCTGGCGTGAGTACAGGTGTTTCCGGGTTGCTCATCACACCGCCGTGGTCGCTGACAATCTTGTAGCAAGGAGCGCAGTGGTACGGGATGGGACGCGAGCTATTCCACACGTATCCTGCATTCCGTCAAAGCATCGAAGAGGCTGCAGAATATCTCCGAAATCTAGGATGCAAATGGGATCCCGTTGGTATGCTGGGTGACATGTTCCATTCTCAAGCCTAGCTGGTGCTAATTGAATTCAGATGAACTCCAGCGAAACGAAAGCGAATCGAACGTGAATCGCACTGAGTACAGCCAGATTCTGTGCACAATTCTCCAAGTAGCTCTGGTGGACCTGCTGCGGTCGTTCAACATTGTACCCAAAGCCGTACTCGGCCACTCTTCTGGTGAGGTTGCCGCGGCGTGAGTATCCGTTCCATCAGCATGCAAGAGTCCTGCTGATTATGGGCCAGATACTGTTCCCGCGCGATATCCCGCCGTTCGGCCTGGAAAGTCTCGTACTTCCGAGGCAACATGAGCAGTCGGCTGGAGAAAAGCGCACAGATGAAAGGGTCCATGTTGGCTGTCGCCCTCTCCGAAAAGGAGGTGTTGCCGTACATTGAAGCAGTGAGCGCCGCGTTTGAGGTTCCACGACTGACCGTTGGCTGCATCAACAGTCCCAAGAGCGTGACCGTCTCTGGAGAAGGGGTGCAACTCGACGCACTCAAGGCTCGACTGGACCTGGATAAGGTCTTCTGTCGCAGACTCAAGGTCAACTTAGCTTATCACTCCGTCCAGATGAAGGAAATCGCGGCCCAGTATCTGGAAGCTCTTGGCGAGCTGGAGGGTGACCCTTCAGAGCCGCACACCCGGCCTCAGATGGTCTCATCCATCACCGGTGACTGGATCGACCCCGACGAGCCGCGTCAGGCTTCTCACTGGGTTAGGAATATGATATCGCCGGTACGCTTTTCCGATGGACTCGCCACGCTCTGCTCCGCCTCATCCAACCCTACGAATTCGGTGGACGGCAGCCACCGACGGAAACGCAAGATCGATCACCTTCTGGAAGTCGGGCCTCATTCAGTACTGCAAGGTGCCTGCAAGGATATCTTGAAAAACATCGGCAAGAGCTCTTCCATCAAATACCTGTCTTTGCTGGTGCGTAACATGTCCGCCGTGGATACCGCTTTTTCAGTGTTCGGTGATCTGTATACCGCAGGATATCCCATCGACTTGACCCTGGTCAACCAGGACGATTCAACATGCCGAGCTCTGCCAAATCTGCCTGAATATCCCTTCAACCATGAGAAAGTCTACTGGTACGAGAGCAAAATAAGTAAAGGTCACCGTCTGCGACGATTCGCTCGGAACGACCTCTTGGGGTTGGCGGATCAGAACCAGAACCCGCTGGAAGCGCGGTGGAGGAATATCATCCGGGTGGCTGAAATGCCCTGGGTCCAGGATCACAAGGTACGGATTCCATCAATGGCTACGACCGGGGGGTAATGCTGATATCTGCAAAGATTAATGGAACGATCCTCTACCCTGGAGCAGGGATGGTGGTCATGGGTATCGAGGCAGCCAAGCAGCTGGCGGATCCAAGCAGGCCGATCTCCGGCTTCAATGTCCGAGATGTCGCCTTCCGCGCGGCCATTCGGGTGCCATCGGGGGCACAAGGCATTGAGACCAATTTTCATCTTCGGCCTGCCAAGAATATGGAGTCGAAACGGTCCGGCTGGTTTGACTTCAACGTCTGCACGTTCGAGAACGAGGCCTGGATCGATAACTGCACGGGCTCCGTTCAGATTGTCTATGGCGATAAGGAAGAGGAGATGGAGAAAGCGCTCGCAGTTGAGCTGCAGGCCGCTCAGCGGGACGCTTACTCGGCGGCAGCACAAACGTCTAAATTGACCATGAGGGGGGAGAAGTTGTATCATACCCTGGAGGATTCAGGCTATGGCTACGGTCCGGCTTTCCAACTGGTGCAAGAGCTCTCCCAGGGCAGAGCGGAGGCAGAGGTGACTGCTCTGGTCCAGAACTTCTCGACATCCTTGGGAGAGACGATCCACCCAACAACACTGGATGCCATCCTTCAAACAGCTATCTGGGCATCAGTACCCTCGGAAACGGATAGGATCCCAACTGCGGTGCCGACCTACATTGAGACGTTATGGGTCGATAGCCACGCGCTGTCATCCACGGTGCTCAAGGTCCATGGCACATGCTCCAAGGTGTCGCAATTCATTGGCCCATCTTCGAACATCGTTGTACTTGACGACAAGTTGCAAAAGACCTTAGTGTCCGTGGCGGGGTTGCGTATGAACATCGTTGACACGCCAGGTCTGACTGACGGGGTCGATGGGTCTGCGGATAACCTCTGTCATCAAATCGAGTGGAAGCCAGACTTGATGTTGCTGAGCGATGCGGAGATTGCCGGTTTATGCAGTGCTGTATCTGCTGATGCGATCAACCACGAAAGCTTCTATGAAGACCTGGATATTGTGCTCGCAGCACGAGGGACAGAAACGCTCTCTGCCTTGGTAGAGACAGGGTTCCAGCCAACAAATCCGAAGCTCAAGAAGTACCACACCTGGTTGATCCACCACCAGCAAATGGTCTCCCTGGGTGTTGCCAGCCAAATGACCAACCGATCGTATATTGAAGAGGCCGAGAATCGAATTCTAGGCAGCAAACAGGGCTATATGTACGCCACAGTCGCTCGCAATCTAACAAAACTCCTGACTGGGGAGCTGGATCCGTCCAGTCTGCTTGAAGGGGATATGCTGAAGGCAGCGTATCGGGAACATGTAAGTGGTTACCCTCTCACTTCACGAACCGTGCCTCTAACGAGTCAGGTCGCTGAATCGCACGGCATCCGGGGCCTGAGCAAATACCTTGATCTGCTGGCTCATCGCCTTCCCAAGATGAAGGTCCTGGAGTTAGGGGGAGATGCTGGAACTGTAACGGAAATTATTCTGGCTACATTGGAAAGGGATGCAAGTGACAGACGATACGCACACCTGGACTTCACTGATGCATCGCCTGAAAGCATCGCTACAGCCAAGGATAGGTTCGCCTCGGAAGCCGAGCACATGGGGTTCAATGTGCTCGACATTGAACAAGACCCGGCCACGCAAGGTTTTGAGTGTGGCACGTATGATGTGGTCGTGGCCTCGATGGTATATATCCCAGCCTGAGTTGTTTCGGGCCCGCAACTGACAGTCATGCAGGTCTTTCATAAAACAGCAAGTTTGCGAAAGGCATTGCAGAATGCGCGGAGGCTGCTCAAACCGTGAGTCCACATCTATCGCTATTGTGTTATGTCCGCTCACACGGCAAGTAGAGAGGGCAAGCTAGTTGTGTACGAAGGAGTCGTTCCTGAGTGCCGGTCGACATTTGTGTCCAGTCTATTTGAGCAATGGTGGCAAGGTAAGCTCTTCGCAATGTCAGAAGGGTCGCAATCCTAAGCAGCTACAGATTCGGAGCCGCATTGCAACTCGTCCCGGTACGTGGACGAAGGTCAATGGGATGAAATCCTCCGACAGGTTGGATATTCTGGGGTGGATGTCTCGTTACCCGACTTTGACAGCGAGCGTTCGCACGAATGCAGCTTGATGATTTCGACAGCGGTCGAAAACAAGCACGAAACGCGTGCTGTGACAGAGATCGAGGTAGTGTACGATTCTACGGAACCCGACCAGGAACACCTGGCACATGCCATTACCAAACAATGCGAGAGTATTGGATGCACGCAGGTTCGAAGCGTCTCACTTGAGGAAACCATCAGGCATCAGAAAGACACCGAATCGCTTCGAGTTTTCGTCATCGAGCTCCAGCGTCCGGTGTGGACAGACATCCAACCTGGGCTGTATGAAAAGCTTCAGAGTTGTCTTTCATCGGCATCTCAGGTGCTGTGGGTCAACCAAGGAGGAGGTGTCTTGCCAACCAAACCGCATTTCCGTCTAGTTGAAGGATTGTTCCGCGTCTTGATGGAAGAGGATAGCCGGCGCAATCTGCACCTTCTTTGCTTGGAGCCCGAAAAACCATTGAGCCAAGTGGCGCAGCATGTGGCGAATCTAGCTCGTTTTCTGGCTTCGCCAGCTGCGAAGGGTGCAGATACAGAGTACATTGAACAAAGCAATATGCTTCACATCCCTCGTATCGTGACGCCCGCGCAACTCAACGAAACGGTATCACGCAAAGCCAGCTCTCAGCAGCGCGCAGTGCAGAAGTTTGAGTGCCAAATCCCCTTGCAATTAGACGCTTCTTCGCCTGGACTGATCAGCGGCTTTCGGTTCCTGGAAAATGCCACAGCATACCGACAGCTCAAGCCAGATGAGATTGAGATACAGGTCAAGTGCGCAGGCGTGAACTTCCGCGACGTACTAATTGCTGTAGGCCAACTGAAGGCCACGCACACTGGCTCCGAGTGCTCGGGGGTTGTCAGTCGAGTGGGCGACGCTGTCTCCAAATTCCGGGTCGGAGATGCAGTTGCTGCCCTCGGCGACGGATGTTTTGCCACCTCGATCCGGGTTCACGAGGGTGGGCCCGTAGTGAAGATTCCCCCTGGCATCTCTTTCCCCGAGGCTGCAGCGATTCCGGTGAACTACGCCACCGCATACGTAGCTTTGCACAATGTTGCGCGCATCCAGGCCGGCGAATCGGTCTTGATCCATTCGGGAACTGGCGGCACCGGACAAGCGGCGATTCAAATCGCAAAGAACGCGGGGGCTACCATCTTTGCGACGGTCGGCTCTCAGAGCAAGAAGCAATTTCTCATCGACACTTATCAGATTCCAGAGACGCACATCTTCTCCAGTCGAACCACTTTGTTCGCGCAAGCCATTCAGCACCGCACGGGCGGCAAAGGGGTGGATATCATCCTGAACTCGCTGGCTGGAGAGAGTCTACTGGCTTCGTGGGAATGCATAGCGCCGTATGGCAGATTCCTTGAGATCGGCAAGCGGGACATACTATCTAATCAGAGACTGCCTATGTCTCAATTTCTTCGCAATGTCACCTACAGTGGCGTGGACCTCGCCGCCATGTCGGTGGAGAGACCCGAAATTTGTGCCGCTGCTCTTGACAAGATCTTCGCGTCCGTGCAGCAAGGAAAGCTGCACCCCTCGCAGCCCATCCGTCAGCATGGAGTGGGTGAGATCGAGAAAGCTTTCCGAGTCATGCAGGGCGGACAGCAAGTCGGTAAAATGGTTTTGGAAATGCGCCCCGATGACGAAGTGATGGTGAGCTGCTTCCCGGGGTACCCTTTCTTTGGCTGCGACACTAACACTGTGCTAGACGATTTTGAATACCAAGCCAACGTACTCTTTGGATCCCGACTCTACATTTGTCATCTGCGGAGGCTTGGGAGGACTGGGGAGCAACATTGCCCATTGGTTCGCGGATCGAGGTGCACGCCACCTTCTGTTGCTGTCACGCTCCGGAGGACAAAGCGAGAGAGGCCGTGTGCTTGTGGAGCAACTGCAGACACGAGGCGTCCAAGTCCTAGCCCCAGCCTGTGATGTTTCGGATGAAGTGCCGCTGCAAAACACCCTCCAGCTATGCAGGTCTCAGATGCCTCCAATCCGGGGATGTCTCAACGCGGCCATGGTGTTGCGAGTAAGCTTTCCCTATATCATATGGTGTCTCCCGATGCACGTTCTGACCCTGACCATGATAGGATGCGTTGTTCGAGAACATCTCTCATCAAGCGTGGCACGAGTCCCTCGCCCCCAAAGTGCAAGGGTCATGGAACCTCCACCGTCACCTTCCGCAGGGTATGGACTTCTTCATCATGTTGTCCTCCATTTCAGGGATCGTCGGGACCACGGGGCAGGCCAACTACGCGGCGGGCAACGCCTTCCAGGATGCGCTGGCACGTCATCGCGTGGCGCTTGGGGAGAAGGCAACTGCGCTGGATCTGGGAGTGTTCGACTTTGCCGGGGCGGTGGCTGAGGACGCGCAGCTGCGGGATATGTTGATCGCAAGTATGGGGTTGGAGCCGGTGACTGAACCTCAACTCCACGCGCTCTTGGACTATTACTGCGATCCTCAGGTCAGTCTAGACAAGGCTTCGGACTGCCAAGTCACCGTGGGACTGTCTCCCAAGGCGACGCAGGCGATGTGGCTGAAGAAGCCAATGTTCGGGCATCTCACCGTCCACGAACGAGCGGATCGCAGTGCGGGCGCGAGCGACTCGATCGCGAGCGCGTTGCAACGGGCGGAGTCGCTGGCCAGCGCTCATGCAGTGGCCAGGGAAGCTATCGCGGAGAAGCTATCGAAAGCGCTGTCGATTGCGGTGACGGACATTGATGCGAGCAAGCCGTTACATCAGTATGGGGTGGACTCGCTGGTGGCGGTCGAGCTGCGGAGCTGGTTTGCGAAGGAATTGCAATCGGAGATGGCGGTATTTGACATCTTGGGTGGGGCCACGTTGACCTCGGTGGCTCAGATGGCTACTAGTAAGAGCAAGTTATATCAGGACTCGTGGTCGTAGAGGGAAGAAGAAGAGGAGGACTTGGTGATGATGATGAAGTTGTTATTGGTGGTAGTGGGGATGAAGAAACAAACTAAGTAAACAAGACAAGCAAAACAAATCGAGGCGCGACTGTGTCACTCCGCCCTAGTCCCGACTTGGCTAGAAGATAGATTGACGCCTCAGGCAGTAAGGTGTGAAGTACTCCGTACAGGACGAGTAAATGTCCACGGTCGGAAATCATCCTTCCTTCCTATTCATCTTGCTTTAGTAGTGATATGGTTTCAATTAGCCTTATTGAGTCCTTCAATAGTAGCTAATTGCTTGGGTTCTTGTGCTCTACTCGGTGTTTTGTACAGCCTGCTGCAGCGGAACATATTTATGTCTCCCATTTTTTTCGGTGGTGGGAGCAGTGATTCATCAGTCGACAATCGCACTTCCCACTGCGCAATGCCATATGACCACCTGATATATGATATATCTGACAGCATGCGAGAGATAATTGAGATCTACTCCGTAGACTTGTAGACCTGTGCACAGCAGAGCTCACCTGCACACAATTCGCATACAACTCGCAATGGATCACATGATCTAATTCCCCATCCCCCAATTCTGCCGGTCTGTTCCGCTTCTCCATCCTCCATCCTTCATCGTCGTCGTCGTCGTCTTCTCTCTCTCTCTCTCCCCCTCTTCCTTCCCCCCATGATAAGACACTCTCGTCTAAACTACTCCTTGCAGTGTTTATCTGAGATTTTCTTCACTTATCTTCCCTGCCAAGAGCATCTCGAACCACGTGTGCTTGGCACCCTCAGAGCAAATCATGATAAGCACCGAACCAGCTGAGGAGATATCGGCAGTGCGGCACCAACCCACCCTCGTTATCTCGCCCTCCCCCCAAGCTCAGATACGTCAGGGATGATCCTACACAACTCCCATCCCGCCAATTCAACCTACCCCGCGCGGGGCTCACTCGCCTCTTGACTCGACTGGCAAATCCAGGCGGAGACATTGATAACGGCTTCCCAGTGAGAAATTCCGACACCGGGAGAATGAGTGACCCGCGGCCTCGCTTAGAGGAACCGGGACGAGGACTGTATCCACACGGCCATGTCATGGCAAAGGCGCGCCTTAATCGAAATCTGGAGATACAGGTCCGGTTTTGTTGTGTCACGGATTGAGAGGGACAAGCTCAACTGATAACGGGCGTTGGCAGCGAGCTCAAATCATGGCCGCGGAAGGCGTATAAAGCCCCAGGCGCTGGGGTTGGGACAATCGCAATCGAGCAGCAGAGCACAACACCTCTCTCCATAGTTTGACCGGACACAGCGGAAGATGAAGAGATATTTCAGACAATTGTTGCTAAGCTTAGCAGTCGCGGGCCTCAGTGATGCTGGGGTTGCGCGGACAGGGGTCGATTACGACCTCGTGCGATTCACGGACTTGGTGGACGTCACCGCAGACTCCTTGCACAACATTCATCTGGAATTTATCGACCATGAATTTGCAGGCCCCCTGCGAGTCGTGTATGGAGACTGCAACCTCCGCAACCCCTCCCAGAGCCACCACGATATCACCAGCGTGTTTGTACAACAAGATGCCCGACCCGGGCGACTGGTCTGGATCACTCCGTCCGACGCTCCTCATTTACACTGCCTGCATGCATTCTCGGGGAACTCTCTGGTCGGTCGCTCTGCGCCCGTCTCAATTGCCAAGCGCGTCGACAAACGAGAGAGCATCGCCGATGTGGCCGACATGGAGGGCCCCTGGTTTGATGGGATCGCATACATGAAGTCTAAGACCGAGGACGCATCGTTGGTCGCCAAAGCTAAGAACACCTCGGTCGCTATCCTCGGAGGTGGCATGTCCGGCTTGATGACAAGCTTGCTCCTCGAGTCGGTCGGGATCCATGACTGGCACATCTTCGAGTCCTCCGGCAGGATCGGCGGCCGCATTCGCACCAAATACCTCAACAACACGCGCCCCGACCAATACCAGTATCAGGAGATGGGCCCGATGCGATTTCCTGTCAGCATTACCTATTCCGACACGAACGAGACACTCGAGATCATGGACCACCGGATGGTGTTTCAACTGGCCGGGGCTCTGAACCAGATGAACGTCGACGAGCCTGAGCTTCAGGTCAACTTCATTCCTTGGCACCAGAGCACCCCCAATGTGCCCGCCGACTCGGGAGGTGTCCGTCTCCCGGACGGCCGCATCCCCACCGCCGCAGACGTCGCCGCCAACTCATCCTTAGTTTACACGGCTGCCTCGTCAAACGCTACGGCTGTTGCCGATGCAAAAGCCGCCTATGACAATTATACAACGATCGACTCGCGCGAGACCATCGCTCAGATTGCCACGAACATGTACAAGATGCACCGCTGGGCTGTGGACAACAACATGTTTCACTGGTCGGAGGCCGGATACCTGCAATACGCTCTTGGATATAATGCCAACATCAGCGACTATGTTGCCGGAACCACCGACTCTCCCATCTGGGGGGACCTATATGACGACGTATACTTCGCCGCCACAGAATGGCGCACCATCGACAAGGGTCTCGAATCCCTGCCTCGCGCCTTTTACCCGCATGTCTCAGACCGACTGACCCTGAACCGCACGATCAGCGGACTCACGTATAATGAAACCTCCGGGAAGATCGGAGTCTCCTGGCGGGACGACCTGTTCGCAATGACGCCCACGACGAAGGAGTATGACTACGCCGTCGTGGCCGCGCCGTTCAGCAAAGTTCGACTTTGGGAACTGCCGCGGTACTCCTCGTTGCTCAGCCGCGCCATCTCAACGCTCAACTACGATCCGGCCTGTAAGATGGCGCTGCTCTACAAGACTCGCTTCTGGGAGCACCTGGATGAACCCATCTACGGTGGCTGCGGCTCGGTCGATGTGGCCGGGGTGGGTAGCGTTTGCTACCCGTCCTACGACATTAACGGCACCGGGCCAGGCGTGATCCTGGCTTCGTACATCTCCGGCACGGAGGCGCGCTCCACTGCGGCGCTGAGCGAGGAAGAGCACGTTGCGCTTGTCCAGCGGACGATGGTGGAAGTTCACGGCGAGATCGCGGCAGAGCAATTCACCGGCATCTACGACCGCCAGTGTTGGGAGGTCGATCAGCACCAGGCGGGTGCATGGGCGGATCCGTTGGTCGGACAGCAGGAGTTGTACCTCCCGGCTTACTACCAGACGGAATTCAAGACGATTTTCATCGGAGAGCACACCAGTTATACCCATGCGTGGATCTTCTCTGCCCTGGACTCGGCTGTCCGCGGCACGACGCAATTGCTGCTGGATCTGGGACTGGTGGATGAGGCCAAGTCGATTGTGAATGAGTGGATGGGTCGGTGGATTAAGTTGTAAAGGCGGAGTATGCGCTTGTATGCCCCAATGTATGCCCCAATGTATGCTACCATGTATGCTCACTTGATGTCGAAGTCTCTCAGGACTATGCAATGAAGATATTAAAAATACTTTAAAACCATTATTCCGGCTCATACTGTAAATCGACTAGCGAAAGCCTCACAAGTGGCACTGGTGGGTGATACGAGAGCATCAGTCACGGTCATTCGAAGACCCACTTGAAAGCATATCTTGGACGCGACCCAGAGCTAACAGTACGTGACTTCCCCACATTCAAGCTGTAATTAATGTATGTACTCCGTACCTTAACTGCATATGGCCTGCCTAGTCCAAGTCCAGATAAATGCCTCGATTGAGTCATGGATAGACTCTACCTGGTTTGGTGAGTCAACCACAGGTCCACAGCCTTATTGAATTACTAATGCTGTCTGTCAGCTTAGTCCTGTATTAGGCACTAACTTAGGTACTAACTTAGTAGTTACTAGGCCATCTTGTAGCCTCTCGCTATACATAAAGTGCAACCAACCCGCCCAGTGTTCTCCCGTTGACAACATTAACCCTAACAACAACAACAACCACTGTCCAACCTCACCTCCCACCACAATTATGCCTACCATTCGCAAAGTCGCCATCTTCGGAGTACGTCTACGTCTCTACTCTCCATCTCTTCCTTCAGCCCCCAGATCACAATCACTGACCTCGCCCACAGGCATCCGGCAACTTCGGCACCCCAATCACAGCAGCCTTGCAACGCGCCGAAACCTTCGCCATCACCATCATCACCCGCCCCGAGTCCACCTCCACATTTCCCCCGGGTCTCTCCATCATCCGGACCCCTTACACCCTCGCCGACCTGACCACCGCTCTGACCGGCCAAGACGCCGCCATCTGCGTCGTCGGGCCCGGGGGCATCCCCGCGCAAGCAACCATGGTCGAAGCCGCTGCAGCGGCGGGGGTGCAACGGTTCATCATCGACGATTTCGGCTGGGGCCATAACCCCCACAGCCTGCCGGAGTTCAGCGCCATCCACGCGCAGCGCCGCGTGGGGTGGGATCTCGCGCAACAAAAGGCACGGGAGAACCCCGGGTTCACGTTTACGGGGATCACGACAGGGAATCCGATTGATTGGGTCCGTTCTACCCCCCTAATCCCAAAATGTTGGGTGGGAGGAGTAAGATGCTAACCTTGGTGATTGTTTATGGTGCGGTACAGGCTATGAGAAAATTCCCTATGATGGGCTTCGACATCGCCCGCGCGGCGGCTATCATCTACGACTCGGGCACGGAGAGGTTCTCCGGTACCACTCTGGCGGGGATCGGGCAGGCGGTGGTTGGGGTGCTCCTGCATCCGGAGGAGACGGCGAACCGCTTCGTCAAGGTTCTCTCGATTGTCACGAATCAGAATGAGCTGCTGGGGGCCTTTCAGCGCGCTAGTACGGGTCGGCAGTGGACGGTGCAGCGCGACTCAGCGCAGCGGTTGATGGAGAGTGGGCACCGGAAGTTTCAGGAGGGAAATGGTATGTGGAGGCTGGAGTTGGTGGTCGCGCAGATGTTCGACAAAGGGCAGGCCCGGTGCGTCGTGGCGCCTTCATGGTCGGAATCGGACTCGCCCTTGTTGGGGGTGGTAGAAGAGAGTGCAGATGAGGTGGTGGCTAAGGTGCTGCAGGGGTAGATTTGAATCAATGAAAGAATAGGATGCTTTATGGGTCTGCATTTTTAAATGCTACGTAGTTTACTCCGTGCCTTGACCCATATGGTGCCTTGTCATCCCCCACCGTAACATCGATCGAACTTTAGAGTTCGTGCGAGACGAGCCCACGAATGAGATGCCGAGATACTGGAAGCCCTAGGGGATCTAGACTCTGGACGTGGGTGCGAGTGGAGGCCATTCACGGTGGCGTTCGGGCTAAGACGTCCTGCCCTGCCCTAAGTGGGCCAACCGTGGAGCTTTCATCTCCCGATGTTAGTATAGTACGTACGTATAGTACGGAGGGGTGCTGGGTGCTGGGTGCTGGGTCCTGTATTCAGTCTCAAGTTGAAATCACAGTCTCAGGGAAGGGACATAATGGCATTTATTCCATTGCACTAAACTCTTCATGCGAACGGTCAAGGGTACATACATGGACGGAAGCCCTGGTAAGATGCAAACAAACCCCGCCACCGTCGCCTCCACGATCTTTTTTCTGCAGCCTCATCACTTCGAGTAGCTGAATATGAACCAGTAATATTCAGGGTCTTGGAGAGAGTCGATATGTGTACCAATGCAACCCTCCGGACTGTGCAGCCACGCCGCTGCCCTGATAGCGTTACCTTCTTTGTCGAACTGGTCAATGAAGACCTCGTCGCCCTCTTGCACGTACACCGATTTGTTCCCCGCTTTGTTGCTGGTAAATTGGAAGGTGGTGGCGTTCTCCCGCGTGCCGGCCCAGATCAGGGAGGTGTTCAGATAGCCCTGGAGAACGGGGCTGGCACCAAGCCAGACGTCCCCGTCTCCGCTGTTGTAGATACGATAGGGGTAGTTATATTTGACCTGATTCTTGCCGTTGGTCTCGGTGCTCTCGACGTTGATGCAGAGCTTCTGATTGCTGTTGGAGCTGCTGTCCGTCTGCACCTCCAGCGGGACTCCCTCGGCAACGGCCTCAGAGAGCTCGTTCAAGTATCTCCGGCGTTCTTCGGTGATCACGTTGGTCTTGGTGCGTTTGAAAATCTCCTCCCCTGTGAGCGTTGCCACGCGTCCAGCGTACATTAGCCCAGACACTCGAATATCCGATAGGATGGTGAGAAAGAGGAGTTTGGCAACATACGGTACCGCGGTCCCTGTTGGCTTGGCTTGATGGTGACCGTCTTCCCATGCCAGCGGTGAATCAATTTGAACTTGACCGCGACCTGAGAGCTGGTCGGTTTGGTCTGACTGCCCGTACGGAGAATGTCCGCGAATTTCTGCTTGATGTCCTGGCACCCTGGGATGCTGGCAATCACATCCTCGAGGGCAAGCACCCGGGATTGCTGTGCTCAGAATGTTAGAGAGACTCGCTTCATAGTGGAAAGGACTTGGACTACCGACCTTGACAGCTCGCCAATTGTAGAAGGAACCAACGGTATAGGCCCATGCAGGGGGACTGTATAGAGTGGACGTGAATCATTAGCGACTCGAACACCGTATGAGCGGGAAGGGGAACAGAGACAGGAATCAACGCACTCATTACACAGGAGAGTATCACCGCCTTTGGCCTCCCAGGAGATGGACTTGGTGGCCGAGGCAGCCGAGTTCTGCGAGCTCGAATCCGAGGATTGGCCGTAGCTTGCTTTGGCCGAGGCCTGCACATACGCAGACGAAAAGGAGAGGGCCGCGGCGGCTCGCATGGACTTCGCTTGTTCATCTTTGTCGGCGGTGCTGGTGGAGCTCGATTTCTCCGAGGAGTGCAGTCTCCCTCCCAGCTCGATGCGGGTGGGATAGAAGCGGCCATACTTGTTCTTGAAGCTGTCGACGTCGGCGGCAGTGCTCACGGCTGCCAAGTCGAATTTGCACTCCTCGGAGAGCTCGAGGCTCGAGGCGTCGAGTTCCAGAACCACGCGAGGAAACTGTTCCGGGCAGCAGGATGAGCAAATGGACTTGCATGTCACGCTTCCATGGAACTGTAGGAGCTTACGCACGTTGTAGGTAATAGTCATGACTCGACTGTCCTCACTTGAGGTCTCAGAGCTAGAAGAGGACTTATCTTCCCCATAGCTAGCGGAGGCACTGGCACTGAACCCGAACGCACCGCCCTCTCTGTAGACGTGTTGCATCAGTATCGCCTGGATGAGCGTAGAGATGGGGACAAGGCATACATAGCCAATTCAGCTGCGAGCTGAGACAGGGAGCTCTGGGCAATCGCCCGCGAGACCGAGCTGGTCTTCTCAAACTGTTCAATGTAGGAATCGTCCTCAATCCGATATCGAGGGACTCTCAGCATTTGCTGGCCATGCGAAGTCAGTGAAAACCAGCCATGCCTGCTCAAATATGACCTACCTCCTTCTTGGCAATCGAATCCGAGGCCGCACTGGCCGAAATCTCGTAGTTTTGGAACAAGCGTGTCTTGAGAGCGAAGGCTTGCAGACTTCATCAGTATATAAGACAGGGATCGGGTAGGTGAGACTCGATCGTGCTACCTGGATGCATGGAACGCTCCACTATCTTCCCAATCGTCTTGCCCGCGTCGACCACTCGATAGGCGTTCAGCAAGGCGTTGTTGCGCAGGACGACATTCCACTGCGTCTCCGACATATCTGCAGGATGACTGACAGTGCGGCCATGAGTAAGCGCAAGGGCATCCCTTGGGTAGGTCATCTTACACGATGGAGAAGGTAGTTGTGGGGTTCAGGAAGATATTGTGGCTGAAGCTGGTGGGCAGCTCGGCAGCCTTGGGCTTCGAAGCCACGGGCAGATCAGGAGTCTTCTTCTGATGAAAGGGTCAGCCACGATGCGGTCAGGTATGTTGCCGATGGACTCACATCAATGCTAGCTCTCACACCGCGATCAAAGAGGCTACGCGCGTATTCATAGTCAATGAGCTTCTCTGACTTGAGATAGACTCGATAGACATCGCTGTTGTCTTCCGCAATGTCCTTGATAGAGATCAATATAGGAACATGGCAAGGCTACGTCGGCTGGAACTTACCCCAACCTCGCTCGACTATGTCCCGAGTAAGTTAGAGATTGCGTGGGCACCGGAGAGAGGTGCTACTCACTTTCTCGTTCAGGATCGCAAGGTACGCATTGTAGTCGGTGGAATCCAAGACCTTAGCCCCACGCTGATTGCAGAACGAGCTCCATAGCCTGTAGGACGAAGGTGAATGGATGTTGTTGACTTTGTCTCGGTGCGGGCACTTACAATGTCGGCTCCAAGACCTTTTCGCTAACCAGGAGGTCTCGAACATCAGACAGTTTAATTATATTCACATCCAGACTCTTGAACGAAATGCATGATTTCTCCTCGATGGCTCTGGTTTGATCACTGTACGAATAGACATGAAGGACCTGTTGTGGCTGGCTGGCAAGACCTGATAGAGGTCAGTACTTGCGAGGTCTGTCGAATCAATGGCCCAAGGTTGGCCAAGCGGAGAGATCGTACCGTCCAGGAGCTGCTCCACCGCCTTGCTGATATCAATCACAGTAGCTGCTGTGTCTTGCACGGCTTTTGTGGCTGCGCCTTGGACTGCCTCTTGGACTGGGTTCTTCAACAAAGAGCTCATCTTGGAGGGGAAGGCTTTGCTGTGGCGTTTCCTGTTACTCAGTTGTCTTTAGATGTCAATTGAGTCTAGATCTGATGCTGGTGGTTGAACATAGGTTCTTGAGCCTTGGGGGATGAGGGCAGCTTTATAGACAAGCCATCTATGTCCTTCCGTTGACTGGGAGAAGTCCTGGCCCGCAAAGATAGATGAATCAGAATGGCGTGACCGAGGGACCAAACCTCATGATAAGTATCAACTGTACTCCGCCTGATGTAGTAGTTCGAGACGTCACTCTGCAGTGGGATAGGTGAGCAAACAGGTTAGGGTGTCTTGCAAAACCGCTCGAATGAGGGGAACAAGAGTAGCACAAACCATCTTTCCTCCACCACACACTCCTCTGGGCCAGCCAGAAACAGGAAAACAATCAGACAAGCCTGCTAGTGAGGGTGTGATCGACCGATTTTCCGGATGATCCCCGAAGTTGGGCTGGTCTGGGCTCTGGCTCTTTATGGACGCTTCGTGAAGCGGGCCGCCACGGCCCTTGCCTGCCTGCATTAGCGGCCTCCCCTCGAGCAATAGTCCACCATAAGTCGCCAGCTTGTCTCACAACCCCGCATACAGGCAATCTATTTGATTTGCGTTGGAGCGAAAGTGGTTGGTGACGGAGAACATGCCCATAGATACTCCGCCGAGGGAGGGGGTGGTTCATGTGCATATCCTTTCCTAAATCATGGGGAAAGAAGGAAAGCTGAGATGAGAGCTAAGGGAAACTGGATTCAAAGCGAAAGCATCATGTTGAGGTAATGAGGTAGTAAATATACAGATACAATCTAGGGAAGCGGACCTCTTATGCTAGCAGGCGTTCAAAAATCTGGAACAGGGCTAATGGCACGCCAGTAGTAGCACCTGATCTCCTTGAAGACCAGAAACTGCGTCCACAACATGTCATTTCGAGACATAGCCTGTAGGGGCTTGGGGGCACTGTCGGACTGCTCCACGCTATCTTCTTCACCCTTTTCTGCGTCCAGCCAGATCGCGCGTCAGCGCTGAAGTTCGGGATGTCGAATGGCGAGATATAGTAGGGTCGCTAACTTTCCGTGCGTTCGGGGATAGAGACCGTTGACATCAAACCCGGCCTCAAGAAATAGCTGGACTGTCTTTGGTTGCTTGCCCAGGACTGCCGACACGAGAACAGTGTCATATGCAGGATCTTCGGGGTCCAAAAACACCGCACAATGACTGAGGACTTGCTTGAAGGTGTTGACGGAGCCGCGATACGCCGCGAGACCCAGTATCTCGACCGTCTTCGATCCGTGGTCCTCACCGACAGCCGGCCAAATATTGGCGTGCCTTAGAGCCTGCCAGAACAGAGACAACTGCCCCAGCCTGCATGGCCGCTCTGGGGAAAGGTTCACGGATAAAGTATTTCAACTTCCACCTGCAGTAGAGGAGCGCGTGTCGCTTTAATAGGAGCTTGCATGCTTCCTTGTTTCCGGTAGTGAGCGAAGCATACAGCATGGTAAGTCCATGAAGTCCTCACCCCCACGATCCAATAGCTCAACCAAGAGTGTAAAACTGGTCTATGTCCACCTGGCTCTCAAGCATTTTCCGCAAAGACTCACAATTACATGTGTCCGCCATTCGCTGAAGACCCTGTGGGGAACATGTCTGGGCGAAATAGGAATAGAGGTATCAATTATGGGCGAGGTCATGGAACCGGGGATAGGTTTGCGTCAGGGCGTTGACGTCCGAGGCATATTCAAATCTGTCTAGAATCACAAGCAGCAGTTCTAAGACTCCGCATGGTTGATCTAGTCGTCGAGGCTGTTATGTGGTCTCGGTTTACTGTACACTCTACCTTTCACTGGGCAACAACAAAGCTTCTATGTACTCACTATACAGGACGCTACTGCCCGTTCTTCCTCGATTAGCACTTTGATTGTTTCTTTTCTTTAAACTTCTCTTTCCTCTATTCTTTTCTGTCATGCCTCTGTATTCTCTTCATTGGTCACTGGGAATAGAGATCCTTTCATTAATTCATTACTGTTCTGCTCGTCTAAATACAGCAACCTTTGTTGGGACAACCCTTTGGGAAAGGGCTGATGCTTATCTAAGATTTACTAAGAAATTGCTGCCTCAGGCCACAGAAGATATCTTGATCATATGATGTGATAGCAAATCCAGCTACTTTACAGGGTATACAAGTAGCAACTACTCAGTACTCAGTATATCCATGTTCATCGTTAAATTCTCAGGCTCAATCCGAGTTCTAGTCGGGCTGTTGCGTTGCGAGGGAAATGGGGCCATGATACTGTCCAAACCAAGTAACTCATAGGGTGGATCTGTACTGTACCCGTAAGGTTGAACTGATAAGTATTTTATAAAGTATTTTCGATCCTCCCCGCGGGGCATTGCCACAGCCACATCCATACTCCATATAGCACAAATCCTTCACCACTTGTCATACATCTTACCCATATCTATATCATATAGTCATCATACGACGTGAATGATAAGTGAGATCAAGTTACGGCTACTCAACGATGGCCAACCTCCCAACCCCAACCCTAGTCCTCATCCCCGGCTCCTGGCATCAACCCACCTGCTACGACCCCATCATCCAACTTCTCCAGGGCGAGTATCAGCTCAACTGCGTCTCCATCACCCTCCCCTCCACCACCGGCAACCCCAATGCAACCTTCAAGGATGACCTCGACGCCGCCCGCGCCGCCATCACCCACGAAACCGCCCAGGGCCGCAACGTGGTCGTTGTCGCCCACTCCTACGGGGGCATGGTCGGCAACAGCGCCATCAAGGGGCTTAGTGGTAGGCCATCCGACTCGCCGACCTCGGGGTCCGTGATCGGCCTCATCCTGATCGCCTCCGGATTCACCCTGACCGGACTGGCCTTCATGGACCCGTTCTTCGGCCACCCACCCCCGTCGTGGCGGGCGAACCGCGAGACCGGCTACGCGGAGCTGGTCACCCCACCACGCGAGCTCTTCTACCACGACCTCCCGCGCGAGGAGGCGGAGGTCTGGGTGTCGCAGCTGACGACGCAGAGTCTGAAGGCCCTGTTCGAGGGCGGGGAGTTTGCCTACGCCGGGTGGCAGGACGTGCCCGTCTGGTACATCGGCACCGTCGAGGATCGCGGCCTGCCCGTGGTGGCGCAGCGCATGCAGGTGGGCATGGCGCGCGCGATGGGGGCGCGCGTCGAGCACCGCGAGCTGCCGACGAGCCATTCTCCGTTTCTGAGCCAGCCCGAGGCGACGGTCGCGATCATGCTGGAGGCTGTCGAGGCGTTCGCGGGGGTGTCAGTCACGGTCAGGGATATGGCGCCGTCCACGGCGCCACGCGCCGTGATTGCCGTGCCCGGCGCTGCCTTGTGGCAGCCGGCCACCTGGTTCAAGTTCGGGATTCCGCTCGCGTTCGGGCGTCTGGTGGGCCGGTGTATTCTTCTCTTTCGGTGGGGGAGGAGCTTCTGGCGGTCTCACTAGGGGTTCAGAGACGGGGATGTGACGGGCTTACACGGCTGGAGAGAGGAAGTGTTGTTGTAGCAGTCTGAGTTACGTACAGTACATACATTATCCATTATGAGCTACCAACCGAGTATTAGTAGAATATTCCGCCCCAGAACGACTGATCCAAATAGGAGCCGGAGCTGGAATCATAAAAGGACAGAAGCGCTAAAGTAGGCAATCAACGGATCACGTTTGAACATCCTTCTCATGAGGCCACTTCCGAAACAGGTCCCCCAACTGATCAATCGGCGCCGTCAACAGTCCGACGACCGTCTCAAACGGCGGTTTACTGGGGGCACTGGGATGCGCCCGCGACGGCATGAAGATCTTGGTCCGGTTGAACGACTTGGACAGGCTGATGCTGTCGTGATCGGAGAGGACCTGCTCGAGATCGACCAGGTCGCTGTTCTCCTCCTCCCGCATCTGCGGACTCAACACTTCCATCAGGCCCTTGATCGTGGGGATGAAAGTGGGGTTGGTCGGATCCAGGGTCTGGAATTTCTTCAGATGCTCTTTGACCTAGCCGGGCTGTCAATCAGGGTCCATGGTCTCCGCGCACTCCGCGCACCAGCTGGCAGGTTACTCACGGCGCGATTCTGCTTGCGGCGTTTCTCGGCTGTCGCCGCCCCGGCCGAGAGGTGTTTCTCATAGGCAGGGTAGACGACGAGCTCTTTGCCGACGGTGTTGCGTGCCAGCGCCCAGGTGAAGAGATTCTGGAAGCGGATCTGCTCTTGTCGATCGGCCGAGCTCACGATGCGGCCATAGCAAGCTTGAATCTCATTGTGGTCCTCTCTGACCGTGTCGACGATGTGGCCGGTCATGGTATCTGAGAAAGGCCGTGGGAAGGTTCAAGTCAGACCATGTGGGATGGATGTACAGGAAGTACAGTCTGTTGAAAGGTGAAGCGATGGAGACGCAATAATACGAGGAGCAAGTGGTGATGTCATCGAGGAGAGCTGGGTTTTGGTGCCTGAGGCATCGATCCTGAATCGACAAGGCCTGTGCTTAGTAAGCGGCTTAGTAAGCGGCTCAGTAAGCGGCTCAGTAAGCTGCTTCGGTGGTTCATAGTTACTGTCATAATCTTCATGCTGGAAAGACAGCCACCTTCAAGCGCCGGAATTCCTGGATCCAGTTCCTTGGAGCTGACCGTGGCTCGGCCAGTGGCAAGTCAACCCGCCTCCAGACCTCTCGTAGCGCTTCCGTCGCAGTGACTGTCGTATTCCAGGGAATCTGCGCCGAGATGGCGTCGAGATGAGCGGCAACCCACTCTCGGTGATGGGGATCGGTAGCCTCCGCCCCGGCGACGAAAGACGACCAGATAGTGGACTTGAATAATGCGCTGGAGGGCGGAACTTGCGAGATATGGCCGATAACGGCCTGCACTAGTCCAGTCTGCCGCTCGGGTGTACAACCGCCGGGGGAGAAATTGGGCAGCATCCGTGAAAGGTAGAGAACCACGGCCGTCTTGTACGCGGATCCGATATGCAATCGCTCGGGGTAGTCATTGACTGGAGTCCAACACTGCATAGCGGTGGCCCATGCGGCTGGGTCAAACTGTTGAACGGACTCGTATAGCTCTTGGCAGGCGTCTCTGCTCGGAGTTTGGGAGTCTTCTTGTGTCTGAAATGCTAGGACAATACAGCTCGCTAGCTCGGCCGGACAAGAGAGGAAATGGTTACCCTCGGCGAAAACCAGGGAGTCAAGCACCCTCACGGTAGGATCGTTGAGTGTAGACAGATGGTGATGTCCTACGCTTGGGGAGAAGGTCGAGCCAAAGATACTCTGGCTATCGTTCCGATTAGGTGACCGTGCAGGCTTGACGGAAAAGGTGAGGACTTACATGAGAATACTGGATATGACCCACTGGTCGAACAAATTTCCCCCATTTTCTGGTCTGCCCGCCAAGGAACGGATTGAAGGACCCATAAGACTGATCAGACGTACTGCTGAATCCAGATGCAGCTGCCATGTATCCCTGCCAGACTCGAGAAGATCGAAATTGGCCAGCAACATCGAGCACACCAGCACCTGCACACACGTTGTTGGTTGGACTCGGCTGAGCATTGTCTGAAATCGGACCAGGGCACCCTGTTTCCACTGGAGTGCATCGACCAGGATGCTCTGCGCACGCTCCTTGGATGTAATGAGGTTATACCGATGATAGGCAGCCATGGCCATAATGACATGGAACATGGCGGGACAGGTCTGGGAGCGCCAGTAGAGTTCGCTGCACGGATTCCAAGTTTGCATGGGCAGGTGATAGATGACCAGATCCTCCCAGACACGGGAGTAGAAATGATTCAAGTAATGGCGAGCCTCGGAGCTGAGGTCCTGTAGGAAGGGATCCATCAGGGCTCTTTGCACATGGATACGCATTTCCGTGCTCCGGGACACGGGGGGTGTAGATGAAGACTCGAAAGACTTCCCCATCATCTTCCCTCTACTCGCAACACCTTGCACCCAGGTGATCAGTTTGCCATAGCCAAGACATTCCACCCCGGATTTCTCGCACCGGTCACACTTTGGGGCTCGAAAGTCACATTTTACCCGACGCCGGCGACAGGTGTGGCATGCACTTGGCATGGGGGTATGTTGTGGGGCGAGTTCTGGGGTGTGGAAGGGGATTTTCACGTGTGATTTGTAGGGCAACCACGAGCTCCAGCCCTGGTCAGTCAGTTTGCTGCTTGATAAGGCTGGTTGGGTGAGATAATGTGTGATGTTTTGGGAGGGATTCTCCCGATGAAAGTTCGAAAGTTCGGAGAGAGTTGTGCCACACAGCTTGAATCGATAAGTTGATGAATGTTGCGGTGGGGAATCCCGAGTCCTGCGCCTTGGCTGCCTGATCCGGTTTAGTGTGCATGCCATGCGTATGTAAATTTATAGATTCATGATAACCCTACAGTCAGTCCTCCAAGGGCGGGCAAATTCAACCCTGAAACCTGAACAATGACTTTCTCCGGCCATTGCCTCTGCCGTGCAGTAACCTACAGCGTCGACCCGGCCTCTCCTCTCGTGGTCTACTGCCACTGCGATGACTGTCAGCGCAACACCGGGTCCACATACGGTCAGTTCTGCTGCCATCATGGATCATAGCTATCCTTCTGATGACCTCCCTCCTGCAGCCCTAATCTTGACATTCCCCAAGGATACGGTGCATATCCAGGGTCCGCTTCGCACCTTCACCAATGTGGGCAGCTCAGGCCTTGCCGTGCATCGCAGCTTCTGCGGGGTCTGTGGGAGCCCGATATCCGATGTTGCGGAGAGTGCGCCCGAGGAGATCTCCATCAAGGGTGGCTCACTGGAACCGGAGTGCAAGAGACGGTTGCAGCCCGTGAGCTTCTTCTTCTTTTTCTTCCGTCACTCACTGATCGAAGACTGACTGACGTCGTATGAATACAGTCGGAAGAATTGTGGACGGCTAGTAAACTGTCCTTCTGTCAGGAACGGTTGCCACAGTCTCACTTGCATATGCCCGAATGATGGTATCTGTTGAGATTCGGCTGCAATTGGTGAGGATTCGCGTTCGTGCAAAGCAAGTGTGATTGCGTTCTTTGGAGTATTGAGGAGGCACTCCATTGGGTTTGTGATGGGTGTGTATGATGAGCCGAACTAGAGCGTTTTAGACCATCTTCCAACAAGCCAGTTTTTCTTCGTCACAATTGCTTTAGTCGATACAGGGATGCGTAGTCTTCGGGTGGGATTTTGCTTCCGTCGAGAATAAGTGGATCTTGATATTGCCCTTGGATCCGTTTCAGATGTGCTTGGTTCTGCTCGAACTCCACCTCAAGCACCCAGAGCAAAAACAGCCTTCATGGCTCCGGTTGCCCAGACGGCGAAAGCCGCTACGTAGGCTGCAGAGACCTTCTACTCAGTGTGCGCCATCGCATAGGCGCCAATTCCTTGACAGGGGGCCGCACATTTGGCCAGTGTATCCGCAAAGAACACGTCCTCAAACCAGGGGGCTGGCCAACCACTCATGCTGATGATCGAGAAAAGTTGTTGTTGTTGTTGTTGTTGTTGTTGTTGTTGTTGTTGTTTTGGGATCAAGCTCCGGAGAGATAATTCTGCCTCTTAATCCCGCCTGACATCTCGACTAATCCACTTTGGGCAGTTTTAATGCATAGTTGATGCACAGCTTATGCACAGCTTATATACTGCTTGTGCCCTAGCTGTATACTGCTTGTACACTGCTTGTGCACTGCTTGTGCAATGCTTGTGCATGGCGTGTGCATGGCTTGTGCATGGCTTGTGCATGACTTATACAGCAGTCACCACTCTCCCTGATCCACTCCAAACCTTGTCATCGCTTGGAGCTTCCTTCTATCAAAGCTATGACTCCACAGGAGAAAATCGCTGCTTTTCAATCACCCCGGTCAAAAGAGCGTTGAAGAATGTTAGAGTTAGAGAATCTGAAGACAAGAGCTGAGTGTAAGACTTGAGTGCAAAAAGAAAAGCAAACTATCATGCCCGCCAGCCACTTCCGCGAGGACACGAGGACCACCAGACAATGAGTGGACCGCGCACCCGCTCCCACCGTGGATGCTCCCACTGCCGGCGTAGCAAAGTGAAATGCGATGAGAAACAGCCGGTCTGTACGCGTTGCTTTCAGAAAGGCCTTTCCTGCACCCGAGACACCGTGACTCTGAAGTGGGAGTCGGATTATCGTGCTCGGGGGGTCACCTTCGGCCGTACGGGAGTCTGGCGCAAAGGTGCCTCGAAAAAGCCGAGCCCAGAGAATATACCATCTATACCATCTATACCATCCACGGCGGATCAGACCATCCTTGCAACCCCTGTCATCCATCACTGGAGCTTTATCCATGCGGATAGTCACAGCTTGCCGCAATTGCTCGATCACCAGGATCTTGTGCTCATGCCGGCCAGGAACGTGCATGAATTCAGTATCCAACCAGCCCTATCCATCTCACCTCTTTGGAACCACCTGGACCAAAGCTTCCTGTTGGACTACTACATCCACCAGATCTGCCCCCGGACGACCCCAAGCCCGAGCACCACTTCACCTTTCGCAGCTGTCATCCTGCCCTACTGTCAGACCGCCTCCCCAGTGGTGATCAAGGCCCTGATGGCCCTAGCAGCATGCCACTGGAGCCAGCAGGACCCACGCTACGGGGTGCACGCCCTGACGCTCAAATCGCAGGTCGTCAGTGGCTTTCGCCGCCGGATTGCGAGCGAGGATCGAGGATCCTTCCTTCTTTCCCCCGACCCCGAAGTCCTCGTCCTCATCATGCTGCTCTGCCTCTACGAGATCGTCGATCACTGCGACCGACGCTGGATTGTCCACCTGCAAGGCGCGAAGGACATCATCCGTCTCCGACGCCAGCAGCAACAGCGACAGGCCGACGCACTTCTCGCCCTCCCCACAGTTCCAAGCGACCCCGTCTCGAAATTCGTCGAGCTATTCTTCGCCTTCCAGGACGTGATGGGCCGCACCGCCTGCGCGAAGGCCGATCTGTTCGGACCCAGCTACTGGGCCGAGGGAGATGTGACCATCAACGACTGGATGGGCTGCAGTCCCGCGCTGGTGTCAATCCTGTTCGCGATCATGGACCTCAGCCGCCACCGCCGCCACATGGTGTCCTCCGCGTCGGAGGAGCTGACCTTTCGCGCGCGCGCCTCGAACCTCCAACGTCGACTCGACGATCTCGTCCAGAGCCCCGCCGTCGGGGGCGAAGACGAGACCCTCCGCCGCGTGGCCGAGCTCAAAAGACTGGCCTGCTCGGTCTATATCCAATGTGCATTACACGGGGCCCGGCCCTGCGATCCCGCTGTCAAAGTCACCGTCCAGGAAATCCTCGCGGGGCTGAGCGCGCTGGTCGCGCAGGGCTCCGCCAGCCAGGCGATGATGTGGCCGCTCTTCGTGGCGGCCGTCGAGCTGGATCCTCTCGATGACGTGGTGGTCGAGAACCCGAGTCGCAGCATGGAGGCCGAGAACAGTGGCCGTCGACGGCTGGTCCTGCGGCTGCTGATGGAGATGGCCAAGAGGAGTGTGTCGAGCGTTGCGCGAATGCGTGCGGTCATTGAGGGCGTCTGGCAACGGCGGGACTTTCACCTGCACGCTGTGGAGGATAGGAAGATGGGTCTGTTCGCCGACTTGAATGATTGGGAGGTGTTTGTTGTGCCGGGAAGTGACGCGTTGAGCCTGGTCTGAGACGCTTGGGGAGGGAGGGGGGGGG
>NW_024469089.1:0-68896 GCF_003184825.1 Aspergillus fijiensis CBS 313.89 | reverse complement strand
ATTTAATTTATTTAATTTATTTAATTTATTTAATTTATTTAATTTATTTAATTTATTTAATTTATTTAATTTATTTAATTTATTTAATTTATTTATAATATTTAATTTATTTAATTTATTTATAATATTTATAATTACTAAAAAACCGTTACTAATATAAGAATATATATAAAAAATATTTAATATAAGATTATATTATAAATAATTTTAAAAATAGCAGCCGATTTTTTTAAAATATATAAATATTATAACATACGCGGTAATTAATATATATTATATGATAATAGAATTTTTTAATAAACTTAAACTTATCTTCAGAGATATTATAGATTGAAAAGATAAAGAAAAGTATAAGCAGATAACTATATATAATATTAAAAATAATAATAAAAATAGTAATAATAATAAGAAATATTATTTTAATAAATTATTTTTTAAGTTTTTATTATAATTAGTATTTATATAAAAAGACTGTTTATTAAATATATTTTTATGTTTTTTTCTTTTTTTTTCTGTATTTTTATATATTTTATAGTTTTTTTAATATTTATATAGTTTTATATTTATAGATATATATATATATTTATATATTTATAGATATATATATATATATATATTTATATATTTATATTAATTAATTTATTTATTTATAAATATTAAGATTTTAAGATTTTTATATTTTTATATATAGCTGTATAGCTATAAGAAGTAGAAAATAAAAAATTAAAAAATATTTTAATAATATTTAATAAAATAGAAAAAAAAACTTTATAAAAATATAATAGTTTATATATTCTTATAAAATTTATATAATAATTATAAGTATTTCTAATATCTAGTTTAATTTTTATAAGATTAGATATTTTAATATTTTATTAAAATCTTTTTATAGAAGATTTATAAAGAAGAAAAATATTATATTTTTTCTTTATATTTAAAATCTTAATATTTTAATAATATAATATTAATTGATTTTGATTTTATCTATTCAAGAGATTTATATAAATTAATATTAAAAACTAGCTATTTAACTAATTAAATTATATATATTATTTTTATAAAAATAAATCTTATAAAATATTTTAATTCTTAAATAGTTTTATTAAATATTAAATAGTTGATATTTTAGTTAAATAAATAAAAGACTATATTAATTAATTTAAATAATCTTAGAGTTTAAGAATATAAATTATATAATATATTATATTTTTATCTAGTTGTTAAATATATTGGTTATTTAATATATTATAAAATATTATAATTTAATATTTTAGAGAAATATATAAAAAAAATCTAGAATTATATTAGATATATTATTAATTTATAATTATACAGCTATATATAAAAATATAAAGATTTTTAAATCTTAATATTTATTAATAAATTAATTAATTAATATAAGTATTTAAATATATAAAAAAAATATATATAAAAATATAAAAATATAAAAAAGTTATAGATTATATATATAAAAAAATACAGATATAAAAAATATAAAAATAGAAAATATAAAAATAGTTAAAAAATATAATAAATATTAAAATTATATTTTAATTTTATAATTAATTTAACAGTTTTATTATTACTTATATTATAAGATAACTTTATTTTTCTATATTTTTTAGTTTTATTATAGTTACTAAAAAAATTAATATCTTAATAAATATTTTTAAGATATTTCTATTCTATATATAATAAAATATTTAAAATCTAATATTTTTATATTTATAAAGCTAAAATCCTATATTTATATAATAAAATAAATTTTTATTAGAACTTTTAGTACTAGTTATATTTAATAAATATATTAATATAGTTAAAATATATGATAGCTATTAGATTTTTATAATAAAAAAGTTATTATATTATATATAAATCTATAATTTATATTATAAAGATATAGATTTAAATAAAAGTAAAAATATAAATTAATATTATATTTATATCTGTTATGAAGAATATATTTATTATTTATTTTATATAAAAAAATTTTTAAGTTTAAAAAAATTAATTATTAAATTAAGTATTTGCTAGCTTTTTTAGTAGTTATATAAAATTATTTTTTTATTCTTTCTTAATATATTTATTAAAATTATTTTTTTTATTTATTATTTTTTTAGATGTTTATAAAACTGTATTTATATAACTAATATTTATTTTTTAATTTTTAATAATATTTTTAAAATAAATTACTAAATTAAAAGACTTAATATTATTATAAAAACTATTATTATTTCTATTAATATTACTTTTATATATTATTATCTATAATAAGAGATTAATTTTTTAAAATAATATAAAAAAATAATAAGATAAATATTAATTTTAAAACTAAAAGTCTAGATATTTAAATATTTATATTAAAATATAATAATAAATTATAACAGCTTTATATATTATAAAGTTTATAATTAAAAAACTAATAATTATATTTTATTTTTTAAAAGTATTTTTTATAAATAATTTTATAAATAATTTTATAGATAATAATAAAAATTTTTTATATATATCCAAATTCTAAAAATTTATATAAGTATATTTTAAATATACTTTCTAATAATAAGTTTATAAACTATTTATTACTTAAAATTAACTATTATTTTTATATATTGAAATAATTCTAGCCTAGAATTTACTAAAGTAAAAATCTATTAATAAAATCTTTTATATAATAAAATTAAAGATTTATTTTAATTATATATATCTAAATTTTTTATTGTTATTTATTTATAAAAAATATAAATTAAATTAGTAAAGACTATAATAATATATAAAATAATTTTATATTTTTTTAATATTAAATATAATATTACATAATATTTTTATTTTTAGTTTTTTAGCTATTAATTTTTAATATATATTTAAAAATATTTTGGTTATTAATTAACTGATTGTAATAATTTCTTAATATATATATAAATATAAAAAATAAAAAAATTATAAATAATATAAATATAACAAATAAAATATTCTAAGAAATTAATAAAGTTAATTCTATAAAAAATAATAAATAAAAAAATAACTTATAATCTAAAAGAAATATAAAAAAAATAAATTCTAGTTATTTAAATATTTATTTTAACTGTCGGCCGAAGATAATAAGCTGTCTAGCTAGTAAAAAAAAAACTAGATTTTTTATAATTATATTGTTTTTATATTTTATAATAAATTATATTAATTTATTTTTTATGAAATAATAAGAACTATAATTATTAAGCTATTTAATTTATTAAATTATAAAAAAGTTTTTATTTAATAATAAAATATATAAAAATATAAAATCTTAGTTTACTATAGACAAAATTTACTTAAATCTATAATCTAAAATATAAAATTAATAAAATATTAAAAGTTATACTATTAGAAAGCTTTTTATTAATATTTTTGAATATTATACTATCTATAAAAAAAACTAGTATATTAAAATATATTAAGTTTTTTAATAATATATTTATTTATATTAGACTTAAAGAAGTAATATTATTAATATAATATATATAATAAACTGCTATTATAATAATAAATTTTTATAAAAATACTAATTTTTAAATATTATATTTAAATATAGAATGTAGTTTATTTTAATTAGTATAATCTTTAACTTTAATATTAAAAATATTAAATTTTATTTTATAAGTAGAAATATTTATATTATAAATATTAATTCCGAGTATACTATAAATAAATAGATTATTTTTAAGATATATTTTTTAAAAATAATAATAAAATAAAATAAAATTAGTATTTTAATTAAATAATTTAATATTAAGTATTAATATAGCTAGTTTATTATAATATTAATCTAATATATTTATTCTATCTGTTTTATTTATTCTGTCTATTTTATTTATTTAATTTATTTAATTTATTTAATTTTAATAGTCTAACTATTTTTTTAACTATTTTATATATAATTTATAATTTTTTTTACTAGCTGTTTATTTTTAATTTTATTTATAGCTTTTCGAGCTATATCTTATTTATAAATCTAAAAATAATCTAATCTAATAGCTAGTAAAAAATCTAAAAAACTAGTTATAAAAAATTATTTAGAACTATTATTTTTATTATCTAGTTAGACTAAAAATTAAATATTAGTCTATTTTTTAATATTATATAGCTTTTATTTTTAGAAATAATAATTCTAATAAGATACTAATTATTACGGTACAGATCTAATATACCTATTCTACCTATTCTACCTATTTTATTTGTTCTATCTGTTTAATCTGTTTAATCTGTTTAAACTGTCTAATCTATTTTATTCTAATAATCCAACTATTTTTTCTAATTATTTTATATATAACTTATAATCTTTTTAATTATTTATTTGTTTTTAATTTTATTTATAGCTTTTCAAGCTATATTTTATTTATAAATCTAAGAATAACTTAATCCAGTAGCTAGTAAAAAATCTAAAGAATTAATTATAAAGAATTGCTAGTTAGAATTATTATTTTTATTATCTAGCTAGACTAAAAATTAGATGTTAGTCTGCTTTTTAATACTATATAGCTCCGCTCTTAGAAATAGTAGTTTTAATAAAATACTAATAATTCTGTAATTTTTAGCTATACCGAATAATTTAGAAGAGTTTATTTAGTATATTAATAAATATTTTAAAAAATAATATGATTTTTATAATTAGATTTATATATATACTGTAAAAGCCCAGAACTAACTTACTTTAAAAAAAATTCTGCTTGTATTTTAATCTGATCAGATCCAGCAGAAGAAGATTAAGATAATCTAATTACTATTTAAAATTATTATTATCTATAAAATTACTATAAAAGAAAGAGATTAAGTCTAATATAAATATACTAAAATTATTTAGATTATTATTTATATAGTAAGTATTTTTGTATATATTTTAAAATCTATATTTATTATTAAAAATACTGCAGCTGCTTTAGTAAAAGTAATTATATTAATTAATTCTAAATCTTCTATTTTTTTTACATATTTATTTAATTCTAATAGATTTAAAGATAATTGCTCTAACTTTTACTAATTTATTTTTTAGATTAAGAAAAAAATAAATATAAATATTAACTAATATACTACTGCTACTGTCTAAAAGTTATATATAATTAATTACTTAAATAAAATATTATATATCTAAATACAATCTTATATTAAAAATAGAAAATATAATTTCAATAATTTTATTAATATTCTATATCTATTTAAATACTTTTTTTAGTAATTCTAATTATACCAGAACCGCGTGTAACAAATTATACTAATTAAAATAAGAATTCTATAATTTTATAGTATTTTTTGCTGAATTTAAATATTTAGTCTAAAAAATATATATATATTTAGATATTTTTTTTATACTTAAAGATTATATCAGCTAAAATTTTAAAAGTATACTACTAACTAATATTTTTTCTAAAAAAGATTATTATAATTTAATCTATTTTTTTTAGATTTTAAATAACCGCTGTTTATAGTATAATATTAAAGCCTATAACTATTTTTAGAAATTTTTTTTTAATTCTATATTCTATAATTCTAAAAACTAGTATAAATCTTAAAATAATAATTATATTAGAAAATTTATTATTTTTAAATATAATTTTATAAATCTATTTATTATATACTATTAGTCTTTCTACTAGAAGACTGACTACTGTAACTATAAAAAATATTTTTATTATAAATTAAATTATTACTTTATTAAAAATTATTCTAAATCTAATATTAAAATATTAAAAATAATATTTATATATTTTTTATTTTTAAACTTTTAAATTTATTTACTATGTCTGTTGTCTTCGAACTTTTATATTTATTTATTTTTAAAATATTACTTCTTTTTCTATTATTTCGTAGAGCCTGCTTTTAATAATTAAATCTATTTATAAATTTTATAAGTTTTTTAACTTTATTTTTTACTACAGTCTAAACGCCCGTACTTATCTGACTTTAGTAAATAATTAAAAAAAATAAATCTATTTTAAACTATTAATAAGCTGATTTTTTAGTATAATTATATATTATCTTAAAAACCGTACTTAGAGAAATTTCTGTTAAAAAAAAACTTTAAAAAATTAATTTAATAATTATTTCTATTATTTTAAATCCTGGGAATATAAGAGTTTTAAGCTATACTATAATTAATATTAAATATTTTATTTTAAAAATAATAAATTAAAGTTAGATTAAAGTTTATTAACTACTATTATATTCTTTAAAAATTTATAAAATAATTATAAAATTTAATAGCTAATAAAAAAAATCGGGTTGTATTATTTATTATATCTAAATAATTCTAAAAATCTATAATTATATTAAAAAAGATATATTTTTTTTATTATTTATTTTATTTATTATCCGATTATTCTTAGTTTTTTATAGTTAAAAATTTATAATCTTTATAATAGTTAGTTTATATATATAATCTAGTTTATTAGTTAGTATTACTAGAATTATTATAATACTTTATTAAGATTTTAAAAAATTAAAATACTATATAATATATTAGTAAGAACCTGTTCCGAGAATATTATATTTTTAGAAATTTTAATAAAAAAATATTTATTTAATTTTATTAGTTATATATATTATTTATATGTACTATAATTATCTGATATTTACAGTAATAATAAATTAAATTAATAAAATATTAAAGTTTATTAGTAAGCTAGAAAAACCAGCTTTTTTAAAGAATTTAAAAACTTTAAAAATATTTTTGTCTTTAAAAAAACTAAAAAGCTATTATTATACCGAAAATATAATTATATTATTATTTTAAAAAATAAAAAAAGCCTGCTGTTCGATTTTTTATATAAAATATTCTAAAATAGATTATAAATTTTAAAAAATTAGCTTTTAGAAAATCTAAAAAGAAACTTTATTTATTTTATTTTATTATCGGTTATTTTTCTAGTACTATTTATAAAAAAGCTTAAAAAAGATTTAAAATTTTTCATTAATTATTATATTTTAAATATTATTTTTATAAAAAATAGATATCTGCTTTTACTTATAAAAAAAACTCTAAATAATCTAAAAAAAATAAAATATTTTATAAAGATCGATATTATTAATATTTTTAATAATATTAAAATTAAAAAAAACTAAAAATATTTTACTATATTCTAAACTTATCTAAAATTATATAAAATATTTATAATACTGTTTAGATTAATTAAAACTTTTATTATATTTTAGTAATATATTAATAATACTTTGAAAGATTATTTTAATATATTTTATACTATTTATTTAGATAATATTTTAATTTATAGTTATATTTACAAAAAATATTTAGAATATATCTACTATATTCTATAGAAGTAAAAAAAAATAAAACTTTATATTAAATTATTTAAATATAAATTTATTATATCTAAAACTAAGTTTCTAAATCTAATTATAAATTATAATAAATTTTATATAAATTTAAAAAAAACTAAGACTATAGCTGAGTAGTTTATTTTAATTTATATAATTAATATATAAATTTTTTTAGATTTTAGTAATTTTTACCGCCGATTTATTTATAACTTTTTAAAACTAATTATTCAACTTATTTATTTAATAAAGAAAGATATTCTGTTTATATAAATTTTAGATTATTAGAAAATATTTAATATACTTAAAATATTTTTATTAAAATATTAGTTCTGTAACTATTTAACTAGACCTATAATATTATATTAAAAATTAATATTTTTAATTATATATTAAAAAAAGTCCTGTTTTAATATAATAATAATAAAATATTATATTTTATTATATATTTTTTTAAAAAATATACTTCTACTAAATATAACTATAAAATCTATAATAAAGAATTATTTATTATTATTTATTATTTTAAAAAATAGTATTTTAAGTTAAAAAAAATATTACTTTTAATTTAAGTTATTACCGACTACTATAATTTAGAATATTTTATATTTATTAAATTTTTAATTTATTAACAGGTCTGATAATCTAAATTTTTATTATATTTTAACTTTAAAGTTAT
Organism: Aspergillus fijiensis CBS 313.89; assembly: GCF_003184825.1. Classification (NCBI taxonomy): domain Eukaryota; kingdom Fungi; phylum Ascomycota; class Eurotiomycetes; order Eurotiales; family Aspergillaceae; genus Aspergillus; species Aspergillus fijiensis. The sequence goes on along the minus strand of NW_024469089.1, from coordinate 60,912 downwards.
TTATAAACCTGGAAAATATAGAATTAAGTTTAATAATTTAATTAGAAGATTAGATAATTTTTTAAAAAAGAAAAATAAATATTTATTATACTAAAGCTAAATAGTTTTAAAATAAAAAAATATTAATTTTATTTATTTATTAATACTACTCCCAATCCTACCAAAAAATAAAAATAATAAAAAAAAATAATCTCAGAAAGAAATATAGAAAATATACTAAAAATAAAGCTGGTATCTATTTTATATATCTAAAAAAATATAATATTTAAAAATAAATAAGACTTATAACTTTTATTTAAAATATAAAAATCTTTTTGTACTATATATAAAAAAGATAAATAGATTAAAAAAATACTAAAAGTTCTAGCTATTAATAAAAATTATTATTTAAATATATTACTAATATTATATAAAAAAAGAAAGCTTTTTATTCTATAAAAACCGATTATAAATACTTAATAATAAATAGATTAAGACTAATTTAATTAAACTAGCTTATAATAAATCTGTTTTCGGATATTCTAAAAAAATCTATATATATAAGCTACTAGTTTGAGAATATTATTAGTCTAATATCTACTAATATATAAAATAATAAGTAAAGAACTGCTATATCTATTAAAAAATAATCTTATTTAAAAAAGTAAAATAAAAAATTCTAAAATCTCTGTTAATATTTAAATAAATATAATAAAATATATTTATAAACTTTATTATATATTTATCCAAGAATCAGAACTATAATACTATTTTAATAATTATTAACTGTTTAATAAAAATAAAATATTTAATTTTTTATAATTTAACTGTTAATATTATTATTATTATAATAATATATATCTAATATATATAAAAATTATATAATCTATTTTAATCTATTTTTTTAAATAGAAAATCTTAGTTTATTTTTAAATTTTAAAAATATTTAATATAATAATTAAATATTACTAGTAAGCTTTTTATAGTATATTATTCTAAAACTAATAACTAAACTAAAAAGATTAATATAATATTTAAATAATATTTTTATATTTATATAAACTATTTATAAAATAATTAAAGCTAGTAGCTTTTTTTAGCTAAATTTATTTTAAATATAATCTATTCTAATATTATTAAAACTATCTTATTTTTTATAAATTATAGATTTTATTTTTATATAAGCTTTAAATTTATTACTATTTTAAATAATCTAGCTGCTAGAAATATAGACTAATTTATTATAAAAATATAAACTATTACTAAATTTATTAAAGCAGAAATATCTACTGTTTAAGCCTAATATATAAAATAAATAAACTAATAATATAAACTAATAAAAAAATTTAAAAAAAATCAAAAAGTATAATTAAATATTTATTATATTAAAATAATAAAATCCAGCAAAAAACTTAATTAAAATATTCTAAACTTATATAAAATTAAGAAAATTATCAGCTTATATACTTATTAACTAGTTTTATTTTTTAATATAAAAATATACTTTATAATTAATACCAGTTTGTTTATATTTATTAGTAAAGAACTAGTTTTAGATTAGTACTAATTTCTACTATTTTATATAAAAATTAATAAATTAGAAGAATAAAAAATTAAAAATATTTTTAATTTTATATAAAATTATAGAAAATATAATTGTCTTTAACTAATATATATTATAAAATAAATTAAATATTTAGATCTAATTACTAAACTAGTTTAATATTTTAAAAATATCTGCTAAATAGTTAAGAACTTTTATTACTATTATTTTAATAAATTATAATTTATATCTTAATAAAGCTCGGCTCTAAAAAAAAAGTATATTATTATAATATAGATTTAATATATCTATTCTATCTGTTCTATTTATTCTATCTATTCTATTTATTTAATTTATTTAATCTATTTAAACCGTCTAATCTAATCTATTCTAATAATCCGACTGTTTTTTTTAATTATTTTATATATAACCTGTAATCTTTTTAATTATCTGTTTGTTTTTAATTTTGTTTATAGTTTTTTAAGCTATATTTTATTTATAAATCTAAAAATAGCTTAACCGAGTAATTAATAAAGAATCTAAAAAACTAGTTATAAAAAATCACCAGCCAGAGCTGTTATTTCTATTATCCAGCCAGACTAAGAACCAGACGCCAGCCCGCTTCTTAATACTAATAATTTTTTAACCCCCAGCTATATTAAATACTTTAAAAAGATTTATTTAGTATATTAATAAATATTTTAAAAAATAATATAATTATTATAATAAACTATATTAATATATTATAAATATTAAAGCTGTATTTATTAATATTTAGTATATTATTATTATAAAAAATATATTACTTATTTATTAGATAGAATAAATTTAAAAAAAAACTAATTTAAATTATTAGTTTATAAAAATAAATACCGCCTAAAAATTATTTTTAGAAAAAGAATTAAATTTAAATTAAATATATTAAAGTTATTTAGATTATTATTTTTATAATAAATATTTTAATATAAACTTTAAAATTTATATTTATTATTAAAAATATTATAGCTATTTAAATAAAAATAATTATATTAATTAATTTTAAATCTTTTATTTTTTTTCTAAATATTTATTTAATTTTAATAAGTTTAAAAACAACTACTCCGACTTCTACTAATTTATTTTTTAGATTAAAAAAATAAATATAAATATTAACTAATATTTTATAATTATTATTTAAAAATTATATATAACTAGTTGTTTAGATAAAATACTATTTACTTAAATATAATTTTATATTAAAAATAAAAAATATTTATTTAAATAGTTTTTTAATAATTCTTTTTATATTAAAACTATATATAAAATATTATTTTAATTAAGATAGGAATTTTAAAATTTTATAATATTTTTTATTAAATTTAAATATTTAGTTTAAAAAGTATATATATATTTAGATATTTTTTTCTTATATTTAAAAATTATATTAACTAAGATCTTAAAAATATATTATAAACTAATTTTTTTTAAAAAGAAATTATTATAATTTAATATATTTTTTTAGATTTTAGATAATTACTGTTTATAATATAATATTAAAGTTTATAACTATTTCTAAAAATCTTTTTTAATTTTATATTTTATAATTTTAAAAACTAGTATAAATCTTAATATAATAATTATATAAAAAGATTTATTATTTTTAAATATAATTTTATAAATCTATTTATTATATATTACTAGTTTTTCTGCTATAAAACTAACTACTATAATTATAAAAAATATTTTTATTATAAATTAAATTATTATTTTATTAAAAATTATTTTAAGTCTAATATTAAAATATTATAAATAATAATTATATATTTTTTATTTTTAAATTTTTATATTTATTTATTTCCGAGATATTATTTATTTTTTTATTATTTTATAAAATCTTTTTTTAGTAATTAAATTTATTCATAAATTTTATAAATTTTTTAATGTTATTTTTTATTACAGTCTGAATATCTATACTTATTTAATTTTAATAAATAATTAAAAAAATAACTTTATTTTAAGCTGCTAATAGATTAATTTTTTAGTATAATATTATATTATTTTAAAAATTATATTTAAAGAAATTTTTATTAAAAAAAAACTTTAAAGAATTAATTTAATAATTATTTTTATTATTTTAAATTCTAAGAATATAAGAGTTTTAATTTTTAATATAATTAATATTAGATATCTTATTTTAAGAATATTAAACTAAAGTTAAATAAAAATTTATTTATTATTATTATATTTTCTAAAAATCTATATAATAATTATAGAATTTAACAGTCGATAAAAGAATTAGATTATATTATTTATTATATATAAATAATTTTAAAAATCTATAAATAGATAAAAAAAGTATATTTTTTTAATTATCTATTTTATTTATTATTTAATTATTTTTAGTTATTTATTATTAAGAATTTATAATTTTTATACTAATTAAATTATATATATAATTTAATTTATCAGTCAGTACTATTAGAATTATTATAATATTTTATTAAGATTTTAAAAAAAATTAGAATATTATATAATATATTAGTAAAAACCTATTTTAAAAATATTATATTTTTAAAAATTATAATAAAAAAATATTTATTTAATTTTATTAGCTGTATATATTATTTATATATATTATGACTATTTGATATTTATAATAATAATAAATCAGATTAATAAAATATTATAAATTATTAGTAAACTAAAAGAACTAATTTTATTTAAAAAATTTCAAAATTTTAAGAATATTTTTTTTAAAAAGACTAAGAAGCTATTTTTATATTAAAAATATAATTATATTATTATTTTTAAAAAAAAGCCTGTTATTCGGCTTTTAATATAAAATATCTTAAAATAAATTATAAATCTTAAAAAAATAAGTTTTAAAAAATCTAAAAAAGAATTTATTTATTTAAGTTTATTATTAATTATTTTTTTAGTATTATTTATTAAAAAGTCTAAAAAGACTTAAAATTTTATATTAATTATTATATTTTAAATATTATTTTTATAAAAAATAAATACCTGCTCCTGCTTATAAAACAATTCTAAATAATCTAAAAAAAATAAAATATTTTATAAAAATTAATATTATTAATATTTTTAATAATATTAGAATTAAAAAAGATTAAAAATATCTTATTGTATTTTAAATTTATTTAAAACTATATAAAATATTTATAATATTATTTAAGTTTATTAAAGTCTTTATTATATTTTAATAATATATTAATAATATTTTAAAAAACTATTTTAATATATTTTATACTGTTTATTTAAATAATATTTTAATTTATAGCTATAACTGTAAAAAATATTCTAAATATATATTTATTATATTTTATAAAAGCTAAAAAAATAAGATTTTATATGAAGTTATTTAAATATAAGTTTATTATATTTAAAACTAAGTTTTTAAATTTAATTATAAACTATAATAAATTTTATATAAATTTTAGAAAAGATTAAGATTATAGCTGAATAGTTTATTTTAATTTATATAACTAATATATAAATTTTTTTAGATTTTAATAATTTTTATTATTAATTTATTTATAATTTTTTAAAATTGACTACTGTGCTTATATATCTAATAAAAATATTTTATTTATTTAATTTTTAGACAGTTAGAAAATATTTTAAAAAAAATATAAAAAGAAATACATTCTAGTTATTTAAATATTTATTTAAACTACCGGTTAAAATAATAAGCTATTTAGCTAATAAAAAACTAAATATTTTATATATTGTTTTAGTTTACTATAAAATCTAAATATTTTAAAGTTATTTAAACTATATAAAATTATTATAATAAAAAAAATAGACTATTTTTTTAATATTAAAATATTAAAATAGTTATATAAAAAAATTAATAAATACTATTAGTAGAATAGTTATAGAAAATATAACTAGCTTTTTATATAGTAATATTACTCAATATATAAAATAATATAAATAATATTTAAATTATTTATTTAAATAAGTATTTAAATAATATAAAATCTATTATAAAAATAGCTTAATAAGATTATTTATAAGATATTTTTTTATATTAATATATTAAAAATCTATTTTATTATTTTAATATATATTTTTATATAAAATAATCTAATATTAATCTATTATATTAACTTTAGAATTATAGATATATAGATAAGATTAACTATATTATTAAAATTTATATATATAATTATCTTTTTATTAATAAATAGATTTAGTTTTATAATAGACTTATATAAAAAGGTAGTTTTATAAAATATCTTATAAAATATTATATATTTAACTAATATAAATAAAATTATTAAAACTATTTATTTATATATAAATTATAATATTAAAGATTTTATATATAATAATATAGATTTTTATAGATTTTATATTATTATTATTTATATATAAAATATTAATATAAATTTTAAATTCTTTACTAGAATCTTAGCTATATATAATATTAAATATAAAATTCTTAAGATAATATAGAATATATTTAATAGTATTCTTATTAATTAACTATAAAAAGATTATTTAATATTAAAATTAGTATATAATATATTTAATATTTATATATATTTTTATTACTAGTTAATTTAATTTTTTTAATATCTTTTTATATTAGTTTAAGTTAATAAAATTAAGATTTTTATATAATATATTCTAATATTTAGAATTTATAGAATTTTTTTTATATAACAATTAGTTATATTATAGTCTATAAGAAGTTTATTAATATAAATTTACTAATTAATAATTATTATTCTAATTTTATAATTTTAGTATATAAAATTATTTAAAAACTATATTAACTTATTAAGATATTTTAATTATATAATTATTTTAAGGTTATATAATATAGCTTTAATTTTTACTATATTAAATATAATAAAAAAAGTTGTTTATATATAAAAATAAAATTATTTTTTTATAAATATAAATATAAATATTTTATTTTAATAGCTTAAATCCAAGTATATAAAATATTTTATTAATTATTTTATTTTAAAAAAATACAGCTTGTTAAAAGCTGTATAATATCTTTTTTAAATATTAAATTTTAAATAATTTATAAAGATCTGTTCGTTAGTATATATATATAAATTAATTTTAAAATTTAATATTAAAATATATTATAATAATATTATATTAAAATATATTATAATAATATTATATTAAATATATTATAACTATAAAAGTATAATAATAGTAATTATAAACTTTAAAATAATATTATTTAAAATTAGAATATAATTATTTTTAAAATTAAGATTAGACTGTTAATAGTTTTTATAAATTATTTAATATACTTTAAAATATTATATTTATTTATTATTATTAATTTTTATAGTACATATTTATTTATTAAAAAATATAAAAGTATTAAACAACTAATTAATAAAATTAAATATATTTTTTTATTAATTATCTTATTCTATTTTTATTATTTTTAGCTAATTTAGTTATTAAAAAAAGATTTTAATAGTACAATATATTTTTAGAATTAAGACTTTATTAATATATAAAGATATTATACTATATAATTAAAATATATTTTTAAAATTAGACTATTTATATAGTATATTTTTATTTAAATAATTTAATATTTAAGATAGTTTGGTTTTATAGTTTATATAAAAATAATATTTTATTTTAGATTTAGTATTAATTATTTATATATTTTTTTAAATAATAAATAGTAACAGCTAAAGATTTGAATTAATTTAAAAATTAAAGTTTATAAATATTATATATTATAAAATATTAATAGGTATATTAGCTACTATTTATTTTAATTTTTAAAATATTTTTAGTATTATAATTTAAGATAATTTTAATAAAATATTAGTATTATATAATTTTATATTTATTATTAGTATATATAACAGCTCTATTTATAAGTTTTTTTAATAATATAATTATAATATATTTTATAAAATTATAAAATTTATTATTTTTTAATATAATTCTGAAGTATTTTTTTATATTTATAATTATATTTATTATAAGAATTTTACTAGCTGTATTAATATTTAGTTTTATTCTATTTATTAAATATTTTTTAGAAATTATTATTTAAATTAAATATATAAGAATATTATATACTAATACTTAATATATTAGTTTTAATATTAGAATATATTTATATTAAATTATATAATTAAATTTAGAAATTAGTATTATTTATCATTATTAAAATATATACTATAATAATAGAATTTAATAAAATTTTATTTATAATAATATTAAATAATAATAATTTATAGTATTAAGATTATTATAACATATCTATAAATATAATAAAATTATTTATTATCTAGAAAATAAAATAAATCTTATTTATAATATTAAGTTTTATTCTTTCTAGTATATAATAAAAACAGAAGTAGTTTTTATTTAAGATTTTAAAACCAGACTTTTATAGTATATAATAAAAATAAAAATAATTTTTATTTAAAAAACCAGCCGGATTTTTTTATTCAAAGAAAATCATTTTAATATTTAATATTATTAATAATATTCTCGGATGAACTCTTTTTATTAGAATTTAAAAAGTTTTTTTTTATTTATAATTTAAAATAATTTTTTTTTATTTATAATTTAAAATAATTTTTTTATTTTTTTTGTAAGTTTTAAAAGGTGTTTATAATAGTTTTTCTAATAATTATATATATTAAATATTTTAAAAAATAAAAAAAAGATAAAGTTTAAGTTTAAACTTATTTATAAACTAATAACTTAATTATATTTAATAAAGCTGTTTATTATCTATATATAATTAGTTATATTAGTATTAAATTACTATTATTTTTTAGCAGCTTATTTTAAACAGATTTATAGTTTTCTAATAGTAAAAAAAAACCAGTAAAAAACTATATAAAAATAATTTTAATATTATTATTATAATTATTATTATATATATATAATTTTTCCGGTTTTTTATTTATAAATATAGAATATATAACTATAATTATTTTTATAGCTAGTAAAATAATTAAGCTGTATATATAATTTAAGTTTACATTTTTTAATATATTAAAAATTATTTAGATTAATTAGAATATAGATTTTATAATTATATATATAAAGATATTTAATTAGTATAATATTTAATTTAATATTAAAATATATATACTATTTTTAAATAAATAATAACTTTTTATTTAAGAAAACTAAATAATTAATAATATATATTATTATTTTAACTATTTTTAATTAAAGATATTCTAATAGTCTAATATTAATTAATATTATTGTAGCTATTAATATAATATACTGTTTATATTATTTTATATAGATATTTTAATAGTAGTAATATAAAGCTAATATAAAATATATAATATCTTTAGATTTATACTATTTTTTAAATCTTATAAATTTTTAGTTATTATTAAGATATTATTGAGTAATATACTAATCTGTAATATTTTTATATTATTTATTAAATATAATTAGTATATTATTAGTTTTATTTTTAAGATTTTTTAATAAGTAGATTTTTATACAGTTGATAAATAGATTAATAAAAATTAAATAATATTTTTTATTTTTAATATTTATTAATTTTAAGTACTAAGTATTATAATTTTAAATATCTTATAAATTTTATTTTCTAATTATTAATTCTTATAATATTTTCTTATATATTTTTTTAATCTTATAAATTTTATATTTAAATTCCGGCTTACTAACTATTTTATTATTAATATTTTTTATTATAATAATTAATTTTAGTTTATTTATATAGTTTAAATAATAGTATAAAAAATATAAATTAATAATAATAAATTAAAAATATTTAAATAGTTTATTATTATTATATATTTTAATAATAAATATTTTATTATTTTGTATATATTTGAAAGTATAACTAATATTAAGATTTTTAATTATTTTATTTTTAATATATTAAATAATATTATAATTATTAAATATTTTTTCTGCTGATAACAGGCTGTATAAAAAATTAAAACTATATTTTATTTTTATAATTAATTTAATAGTTTTATTATTTTTAATATTAAAATATAATTTAATTTTTTTATATTTTTCGGTCTTATTATAGCTACTAGAAAAGTTAATATATTAATATACTTTTTCAGATATTTATATTTTATATTTGATAAAAGAATTAAAGTCCGGTATTAATATATATCCGAAGCCGAAGTTTTATATTTATATAATAAAATAGCTTTTTTTATTAGATTTTTTAGTAATAATTATACTAATAAATATATTAATATAATAAGAATATATAGTAGCTGTAAGATGTTTTTCTATAGTAAAAAACTTATAATATTATATATAGATCTATAATTTTTATTTTTAAAAATATATATTTAGATAAAAATAAAAGTATAAATTAATATTATATTTATATTTATTATAAAAAATATATTTTCTATTTTTTTTATATAAAAAAGATCTTTAAGTTTAAATAAATTAATTATTAGATTAACTATCTGCTGGCTTTTTTAATGGTTATATAATATTATTATTTTTTTTAATATATTTACTAAAATTATATTTTTTAATTTATTATTTTTTTTAAATATTTATAGAATTATATTTATATAACCGGTATCTGTTTTTTGCTTTTTAGTAATATTTTTAAAGTATATTATTAAGTTAAAGAACTTAATATTATTATAAAAACTATTACTATTTCTATTAATATTCTTTTTATATATAGTTATTCAGAACAAAAAGTTATTTTTTAAATAATATAAAAAAAAGAGTAGTAGTATAGATATTAATCTTATAGCTAAAAACCCAAACATCCGAATATTTATATTAAAATATATAAATAAACTATAACAGTTTTATATATTATAAAGATTTTATAATAAAAAAACTAATAATTATAGCTTATTTTTTAAATATATTCTTCTTATAAATAATTCTATAGATAGTAATAAAAATCTTATTTATATATTTAAGCTCCAAGAACTAATTTAAATATTTTTTAAATATATTATTTAATAATAAGTTTATAAATTATCTACTAATTAAAATCAACTACTATTTTTATATATTTAAGTATATCTTATTCGGGGCTAATTATAATAAAATCTTATTAATAAGATCTTTTATATAATAAAAATAAAGACTTATTTTAATAATATATAATTAGATATTTTATTTTTATTTATCTATAAGAACTAATAATAAGATTAATAAAAAATCTAAAAACTTATTAAAAAAAACTTTATATTTTTATTAATATTAAATATAATATTAGATAATATTTTTACTACTAGCTTTTTAGTTTTTTATATTTAATATATATTAGAAGTATTCCGGTTATTAATTAGCTAGCTCTAATACTATTTTTATATATATAAAGACTTAGAAATTAAAAGAAGTAGAAAAAATATTATAAATAATATAGATTTAATAGATATAAAGCCTCTTAATAAAATATTAATAAAATTAATACTTTAGAAAAAGAAAAAAGAATAATAAATAAGAAAAAAGCTTATAATCTGAGAGGAGTATAAAAAAAGATAGATTTTAGTTATTTAAATATCTATTTAAACTGCCGGCTAAGACAGTAAGCTGCCCAGCTAATAGAAGACCAGACACTTCACATATTTAATATATTTATAAAATACCAGTTCTACAGCTGTTTAATTAGATTTATAATATTATTTAAAAACTAATACTTTTAATTATATTTTAAAAAAAATACTATTTTAGTATATAAATAATAAAATCTTATATCTAGTTATATATCTTTCTAACAATATATATTGTTAAATATGATTATAAAAGTTATAATAAGAAACTACTTACTATTATTTATTATTTTAAAAAATAATAATCCAAGTTAGGAAAGATTTTATTTTTAATTTAAATTATTATTAGTTATTATAATTTAAAGTATTTTATATTTGTTAAACTGCTAAACCGCTGATAAATTTAATAATCAAACTTTTTACTTATATTTTTTTTAGAGTTATTTATTAATTTAAAAAATATAATATTAAACCTGACAGTCTTACCAGAAGATTAAATAATCTTTTTTAAAAAAAATAAATATTTGCTATACTAAAATTAAGTATTTTTAAAATAAGAAAATATTAATTTATCTATTTATTAATACTCTTTCTAATCTTATCAAAAAATAAAAATAATAAAAAAAAACTAATTTTAAAAAATACTAAAAATATATTTAAAGTAAAGCTAGCATCTATTATATATATTTAAAAAAAATATTATCTTTAAAAACAAATAAAATTTATAATTTTTATTGAAAATATAAAACTCTTTTATATAATTTATAAAAAGAATAAATAGATTAGAAAAATATTAAAAGTTCTATTTACTAATAAAAACTATTATTTAAATGTATTATTAATATTATATGAAAAAAGCCCTTTATTTTATAAAAACTAATTATAAATATTAAATAATAAGTAGATTAAAGCCGAGCTAATATAACTAATTTATAATAAATCTATTTTTAAATATTTTTGAAAAAATTTATATTTATAAATTACTAGTCTAAGAATACTACTAATCTAATATTTATTACTATATAAAATAATAAATAAAAAATTACTATATTTATTAAAAAATAATCTTATTTAAAAAAAATAAAATAAAAATTTTTAAAATCTCTGCTAGTTTCCAAATAAATATAATAAAATATATTTATATATTTTATTATATATCTGTTTAAAAGCTAAGACTATAATATTATTCTAGTAATTATTTACTATTTAATAAAAATAAAATATTTAATATTATATAATTTTATTATTAATATTACTGCTGTTATAACTATATAAATTTAATATATATAAAAATTATATAGTTTATATTAATTTATTTTTTTAAATAAAAAATTTTAGTTTATTTTTAAATTCTAAAAATATTTAATACAATAACTAAATATTACTAGTAAGTTTCTTATAGTATATTATTTTAAAACTAATAATCAAACTAAAAAAGTTAATATAATATTTAAATAATATTTCTATACTTATATAAACTATTTATAAAATAATTAAAGCTAGTGGTTTTTTTTAGTAAAGTTTACTTTAAATATAATCTATTCTAATATTATTAAGACTATTTTATTTTTTATAAACTATAGTCTCTATTTTTATATAAATTTTAAGTTTATGATAGTTCTAAATAATCTAATTATTAGAAATATAGATTAATTTATTATAAAAAAATAAGCTATTATTAAATTTAATAAAATATTATCTAATCTTTTTATATTGATATTTTATTTCTTTTCTATCCCGAAAATATAAGTAGTTTTGTATATTTATTTTATATATAACTTTATAATAATGTTTTTATTTATAAAAAATAGAACAGATCTAGGGTTATATAATCTCGGATTTTGCTACTTTTTAAAAAAAAACAGTTATATAGCTGTAGCTATTCTAATTAATCTACATACATTTTCTCTTACAAGATTCAAGATTTTTATATAATATATTCTAATGTTTAGAATTCATAAAAACCTTTTTTATATAATAATTAATTATACTATAATCTGTAAAGAAATTATTAATATAAGCTTATTAATTAACAATTATTATTTTAGTCTTATAATTTCAATCTATGAAACTATTTAAACTTATTCTAACTTATTTAAATATCTTAGTTATATAAGTTTCTAAACTTTATATAATACAGCTTGAATTTCTGCTATATTAAATATAATAAGAAAAATATTATATATATATATATATATATATAAATTATCTTTTTATAAATATTTATAAATATAGATATAAGTATTTTATTTTGATAATTTAAGGACAAATACATAAAATATTTGATGAGTTATTTATTTTAGAAAAATACTATTTATTAGAAGCTATATGATAGTTTTTAAATATTAGATCTTACCGAATAAATCATAGAAGTTTATCGATTAATATATATATACATATAAAACGTTTTAAAATTTAATATTAAAATATATTATAATCATATTATACTAGATATACTATAATTATAAAGTACAATAATAGTAATTATAAATTTTAAAATAATATTATTTAATATTAGAATATGATTTTTTTTTAAATTAGAAATAAACTCTTTAATATATTTTAAAATATTATATTGATTTACTCTTATTAATCTTTATAATATATATTTATTTACTAAAGAAAATATAAATATTAAACAACTAATTAATAAGATTATATATATATTTTTTATCAATTATTACATTTAGCTTTTATTACTTTTAATTCCTTTAGCTATTAAAAAGGCTTGAATGGTATTATAAATCTTTAAGATTAAGATTCTATTAATACATATACAAATTATATTATATAGAATATATATTTAAAATAGATTATTTATATGATATATTTTTATTTAAAGAATCTAATTTTTATAATAGTTAACACTTTTAATGTTTAAGAAAATAATCTTTTTATTTAGATTTAATATTAGTATTCAATATATTTTTTAAGATTATAAAAATTATTTTTTTAATATAATTTTAGAATATGTTTTCTATTTATGATTATGTTTATTATAAAACTCTTACTAACTATAACAGTTTTTCATTTTATAATATGTATTGAATATCTTTCGAAAGTGATATTATGTAAATCAAATTTATAAAGATATTTTAAATAAATATTTAATATATTAGTCTTGATATTAAAGTATATTTATATTGAATTATATGATAATAAATTAATATTATTGACTATTACTAGTATATATACTATAATAATAAGATTTAATAAGATTTTATATATAATAATTTTAAATAATAATCATTTATAATATTAAAGTTACAATACTATATTTATAAATATAATAAAAGCATTTATTATTTAAGAAAAATTAGAGTAATTCTTATTTATAATATGAAATTCTGTTTATTTAGTATATAATAAAAGCAGAGCTAGTTTTCATTTAAAATCTTAAAGTCGGATTTTTATAGTATATAATAAAAATAAAAATAATTCTCCTTGAAAAGATTAATAAGATTCTTTTATTAATTTTCTTCATAGATTTTAAAATATGTTTATAATTATTCTAATAATCATACATATTAAATATTTTGAGAAATAAAAGAAAGATAAAGTCTAAATTTAGATTTATTTATAGACTAATAATTTAATTATATTTAATAAAACCATTTATTATTTATATATAATTAGCTATATTAGTACTAGATTATGATTATTTTTTAGTAATCTAGTTTAAATAGATTTTTGATTTTCTAACAGTACGAAAAAAACTGAAAACTAATATATAAAAATGATTTTAATAGTATTATTATAATTATTACTATATAAATCTTATTTGAGAAATTGAATACTATTAATATGTATAATCTTTCTAGTTTTTTATTTATGAATTTGGAACATATAATTGTTATTATTTTTATAACTAATAAAATAATTATTTTATATTTATAATTCAAATTTATATTTTTTGATATATTAAAGATTATTTAAATTGATTACAATATAAATTTTATAATTATGTACAGAGAGATGTTTAATTAATACAATAATCAATTTAATATTAGGATATTTATATTACTCTGAGATTGATAATAATTTTCTATTTAAAAAGATTAAATAGTTAATAATATAGACTGCCATTCTAACTATTTTTAACTCGAAATATTGTGGCAGACTGATATTAATTAATATTATTTTATATAAATATTTTAGAGGTAGTAGTATAGAGCTAACATAAAATATGTAATATTTTTAAATTTATATTATTTTTCAAATTTTATAAACTTACAGCTATTATTAAATATAGTTTTATAATATAGTAGGCGGTAATATTTCTATATCATTTATTAAATATAAGTGATATATTATTAGTTTTATTTTTAAGATTTTTCAATAAACAGATCTTTATACAGCTAGTAGAAAAAGCAATGAAAATTAAGTAATATTTTTTATTTTTGAATTTTATAGATTTTATTCGTAAATTATTAATACTCATAAAATCTTTTTATATATTTTTCTAATATTATAAACTTTATATTTCAATTCCGGCTTACTGATTATTTTCTTATTAATATATTTAATTGTGATAATTAATTTTAGTTTATTTATATAATACAAATAATAATATAAAAAATATAGCTTAATAATAGTACGTTCAAAATATTCAAATAAATTATTCCTATTATATTAATAATAGATATTTTACTATTTTATATATATTTAATAATATAACTAATATCAATATTCTTGATTTTATAATTTTGAATATATTAAATAATATTATAATTATGAAATATTCTTTCTATTAATAGTAGATTACATAAAATATTAGAAGTGCATTTTACTTTTATACTTAACTTAATAATTTTATTTTTTTAATATTAAAATATAATTTAATTCTTTTTATAATTTTTAGTTTTATTATACTTATTGAAAAGGTAATATATTAATATGTCTCTTTGAATACGTATATTTTATGTTTAATAAAAAGATTAAAGTCTAGTATTAATATATATCCGGAACTAGAATTCTATATTTGTATATAAACTTTATTATGTCAATAAAATTATTTCTAAAATATTTTTTTTAAAAAATTAAATAAAAGTTTTAGAATATTAAGTATTACTAAAAATTATACAATTAATAATATCTTATTGATATTATTATTTTTAAAAACAAGATTATATAATATTCAAAAGTAAATTACTATTTAATTTCTTAATTAAGTAAAATAATAAAATTAATAGTCTTACTAGTTAATTTTTTAAAATAATTTTTTAGATTTTTTACTAGCTATTAAATTAGATTATTTTTAGATTTATAAATAAGATATAGCTTAAGAACCTATAATAAAATTTAAAATAGATAGATAATTAAAAAGATTATAAAGTATATATATAAAATAGTAAGCAAAAATAGTTAGATTATTAAAGGAAATTAGTTAAATAAATTAAGGAGATTAAACAGATAAAATAAATAGATCGAGTAGAATAGGTATATTAGATCTGTACTATAATATAATATTAGTATTAAGCCTACAGTTATTATATCTATAAAAATATTAAAAATATAATTATATCTTAATATTATTTAATATAGAATTATAACTATCATTTTCAGATTATATATAGATAACTAGCTTGCTAAAACCTTAATTAATATAATTAACATTATAAATAAATTACTAAGTTTAAATAGTTTATTAGTGTAGCTACACAGCTACACATAAAGATGTAAAGACCTTAAGATTTTGATATCTATTGATTAATGAATCAATACAAGTATATAAACATACATAAAAGAGAGCTATAGAGTATATAAAAATATAAAAATATTATGAAAACTCTAGGATATACAGAAATATAGAGATATAAAAAAAATAAAAATTATAAGTTATAAATAGTCTTTTTATATATTAATATTAATCTTAGTAGTAAAAGCTCAAAAACCTAGATTATCTAAGTAGTATTCTTCTTATAGTTAATGTTTTTATTATTGTTTCTAATATTCTATATAATTCTTGGTTTTTTTATTTTTGATACTTTATATAGCTGTCTACTTTCCTTTATTTTTATTCTTATTTATAATATCTCTAAAGATAAGCCTAAGCGTATTAAAGAATTATATTATTGTATAATATATATTAATAATTATATTATTGTATAATATATGTTAATAATTATATTATATAATAATATATATTGATAATTATATATAACATAATATTTTTATATTAAAAAAGATTAATTATAGTTTTTCAAATTATTTATAGTATATAAGACTTACTATAATATACATTTTTCTAGTACTTTATTTTATAGTATATTTTTTAATAAGATTGATAACTTTTATATTACTGGTATTTATACCAATATTAATATATTTTTTCTTATGTCTTTTATTTATTTATACATTTTATAAATTTAAACTAAAGTTTTGAATTATTTTATTATAAAATTATTTCTGTTTTGAAATATACAAACACGGTTCTGGTTTTAAATACTAAACCAAAATTAATTAATACTTTTAATATTAAATAAAGGTTTTTTCTATTTTTTTAGTCTTTTCATTAGCCGGTTTATTTTTACTATATTATATAGACGGTTTTTAAAATAGAGTCGAAACAGATACTTAAAATCAGATATAAACAGCTAGTATGAAAAAAGATATATTTATATTATTAAAAAGCAGGCTGGCGTCTAGTTCTTAGTATAACTAAATAGTAGAAATAACAGCTTAAGCTAAATAATTCTTTGTAACTAGTTCTCTAAACCCTTTACTAGCTACTGGATTAGACTATTTTTAGATTTATAAATAAGATATAGCTTAAAAAACTATAAATAAAATAAGAAATAAATAGAAAATTAAAATATTCTATATATTATATATAAGATAGTTAGAAAGAACAGTAAAATTATTAAAATAAAAAAGTTTAATTAAATTAAATAAATATTTTAAATTTATATTATAATAATGTATTCTTTTTAAAACTGAGTTTTGTTAAAATATAAATTAAAATTTTATTAAAATAATAATAGTAGAACTTTTTAACTATTTAATAAATTTTTTTAAAGATTAAACTAGTTCGGTAGTTAGATTCAAATATTTAATCTATTTTATAATATATATTTATTAAAAATAGCTATATGTCTTATAGTTTTATATAAAATTTAAAATATTTTTAATTTTCTATTTTTTTCAGCTGGTAAATATTATATATAATAAAGATTAATATTAGTTTAAAATTAGTTCCTTATTAGTAGAAATAAATAAACTAGTATTAAATATAAAATTATTTTTAAATTAAAAAATAAAACTAGCTAGTAAATATATAATAAGCTAATAATTCTTTTGATTTTATATAGGTTTAAGATATTCTAATTAATTTTTTCTTAAATCTTAATATTTTAATATTATAAATATTTAATTATATTTTTTACTTTTTTTCTTAATCTTTTTACTAATTTATATTATTAATTTATTTATTTTATATATTAGATTTAAATAATAGATATTTTTATTTCAATAAATTTAATAATAACTTATATTCTAATAATAAGTTAGTCTATATTTTAAGCAGCTAAACTATTTAAAATAATAATAAATTTAAAATTTATATAAAAATAAAAATTATAATTAATAAAAAATAAAATAATCTTAATCATATTAGAATAAATTATACTTAACATAAATTTAGCTAGAAAAAGCTACTAGCTCTAATTATTTTATAAATAATTTACATAAATATAAAAATATTATTTAAATATTATATTAAATTTTTTATTTAGCTGTTAGTTTTTAAATAATATATTATAAACAGTTTACTAATAATATTAAATTATTAGATTAAATACTCACTCGCTCAATTCCTCGCACGCTTTAACCGCAGCCCTTTGGCTTGCTCGCTTAATTTCTCGCATGTTTTAACCGCAGCTTTTTAGCTTACTTACTTAATTTCTTATATACTTTAACTACAGCTCTTTAACTTACTTAATTTTTTATATACTTTAACTGCAGCTTTTTGACTTACTTAATTTTTTATATATTTTAACTACAGTCTTTTAATTTATTTATTTAATTTTTTATATATTTTAATTATAGTTTTTTAACTTATTTACTTGATTTTTTATATATTCTAATTATAGTTTTTTAACTTATTTACTTAATTTTTTATATATTTTAATTATCGTTTTTTAGTTTATTTATTTAATTTCTTATATATTTTAACTACAGCTTTTTAGCTTACTTATTTAATTTTTTATATTTTTTAACTATAGTTTTTTAGTTTATTTATTTAATTTCTTATATATTTTAACTACAGCTTTTTATTAAAATAAATAAAATTATAGATATTAATATAGTTTTATACTATTATATAATTTATTATTATATATTCTATTAATATTTTGAATATTTAAAAAAACTTAATATTAATATATAGATTTTTATATTTATAAATAAAAAAAATATTAATTCTAAAATTATATATACAGCTAGAATATTATTATAATTAATAATATAATTAAAATATTATTTATTAATATATTCTGCTATTAATTATATTATATAATATTAAATTAGCTAATTAATTCTAGTTATAATTAAATAATAGAAAGTTATATAATTATTAATTTTATTTATAACCGGATATCTTATTTTTATACTAGATATATTAATATTATTTTCTTTATTTAATCTTAGTTTAGAGTCTAATATTATATTATATTTTTTATTATTTAATTTTATTCTTTTAATATATTTTTTAATATTATTTGATTTTAATATTTTTAAGCTTATTACCGAGTAGTTATATAATATATAAAAAATTATTCCAAAGTAAAACTACTAGTTTAGTATATAACTATATTTATTAAATAAATTTATAAGATTATTAGCTAATTATATAATTAATTTATTTTTATAAAGTAAATAAATTTATAGAATATAATTATAATATTATACTAAATAATATTATTAATCTAGTTTAATTTTTTTATAGACTGGATTTAAACAGTCTTATTAGCTATTTTAAAAATAGAAATATTATAATAATTAAACTTTATAATATTTTTTATAATTTTATTTATTTTTAGTTAGATTTATATTATTAGATTTTTATTAATAGTTTTTAATAATAATATTTTTTTAAATAGATCTGCAGTAAAATAATAATCTATTTTTATATAAATACTAATTTATATATTATAGTCTTGGATAATATTAAAAAACTAATTTATAATATTTAATATTAGCTGTTTTTTTTAAAAAAAGTATATATTGATTATAAATTATTAATATATTATTTTAGTTTAAAGAAAATTAGAAAAGAATCATAAAAACTAATATAAAATAGCTTAATAAAACTAATGTATTAGATATTAGCTAACTCCAAAAAAATTATAATATAAAAACTAGATTTTTTTAATAATTATTATTTTAGATTTATATACAGCTAACCGGCTTATTTATAACCGGCTATATTTATAAAAATAAATATTAAATATAAAATAATTTAAATTTTAATATTATATTATTTAATATAGCTAATACTATTTTTTTATATATATTTAATATTATTATAATATTTTTATATACTATTTATTTTATATAAAAAATTATAATTTATATTAATATTAGATTTATAATATTTTATATATTTATCAATATTATCTTTATTAAGAAAATTATCCAGCTATTTATTAAGTCTATTTAAAATAAATAAAAAAAAGATTAAAATAATATACTATTATAAAATCTGCTTTTTTTTAAGCTAGATACTAATAATATAACTATTATTAATATATTATAATATTTAATTAATATTAAGCTAGACGCAGAAAAATCTAAACTAATATTATTAAATATATTATTAATTATATTTTAAAAAATATATAAATTCTAGTTAATATATTTAGCTAAAATATACTAATATAAAAATCTAAATTATAATTTTTAGATTTAATTATTTTATTTATTATTAGACGGTCTTCGATTTATTTTATAATATTATAATTAATATATTTATTAATACTAGTATCTATAATTTTTATTTTATTCAGCAGAAAATATTTATATAGTTATTTTAAAAAATTATTATAGTAAATATAATATTTAATATCTTATTTTTTTATAATAGTTTTTATTAATATTCTTATTATTATTTTTATTTATTAGTATATAAAAAAATTTATTATTAACTAAAGATTTAAGTAACTAGTTTATTATATTAATACTAATATTTCTACTACTAAACATAATAGAATTAATAATTATATTAACTTTTTTAAAAATATTTATAATTATCAATTAATATTCTAATAATAATAAAAAAATTAGTTAATAATATTAAAAAATATTTATTTTTATTATAGTATTTGTATAATATTATTAATTGTAATAATATTATTACTTTTAATATTTTTTATTAATAAAAACTAAAAAGTTAAATATAAATATAATAAAATTTTAAAAAATAATATTAAAAATATTTATAACTAAAATATATTAAAATAATTATAACTAAAAATAAAATAGTTAGATATAATAGTAAGCTTATTAAAAATAATATTAAATTCTAATAATAATAATTTTTTTATTTTTTAATATAACTAAAAATATATTTTTAAAATTATTTTTTTTAATAATTTATTTTTATAGAAACAGCTATATACTTAGAATTTTTTAATATAATATATATTAATTAATTAATCTAACTATAATAGTTTTATTAAAAAATATCTAAGTATAAAATTATAATATAGTTATTTTATAAAAATTATAAATCTTAATACATACTAATATTATTTATCTTTTTTAAAAAATAAAAAAAATTATATATTAGTTTAGCTAATTCTTCTATAGCTATTATATACAAAAATATATATTTTTATTTAAAAAAACCTTTAATAGGCTTTTTTTTATTATAATAAATATATTATATTAATATATATTTATTTAAATCTAGCTAAGAAAAAAGTATTATTAATATTAATAATATATAATATTTATAAACTTTAGAAATATAAAATAATCTTAGAATAATAATTTTTATTGAAATAATAATAATTATAAAAAAGATTTTAGCTAAAAAAACTTGATATTTGATAATAAATAATTTTAATATTTATAATCTTTTATACATAAAAAATTATTTAATATTTAATTTATAATTTAATATTAAG
The DNA here is from genome assembly GCF_003184825.1 of Aspergillus fijiensis CBS 313.89. Lineage (NCBI taxonomy): Eukaryota > Fungi > Ascomycota > Eurotiomycetes > Eurotiales > Aspergillaceae > Aspergillus > Aspergillus fijiensis. The sequence goes on along the minus strand of NW_024469089.1, from coordinate 38,776 downwards.
TATATAAAACAGCTAAAAATTCTAATTATATAATAATTTTTAAAAATTATTATTTTAATAAATATAATTATTTAACTAATTTGAATTAATAGTTAGTTTTAACTAACTAGTCTATTAATTAGTCTGTCAATTAACTAATTAATTAATTAGCTAATTAGTTTACCAACTAGCTAATTTAAATCTATTATATTATAATAATCCGAATATTTATAAATTTTATAATAATAGATCTAAACTATAAATATTTTAAAGAATATTTTAAAAATACTAAAAGATTATTATAATATTATTATTAATTATTATTTTATTTTTTAAAAGTACTAAAAATGAGTTTATTATATTAAAATAATAAACTATTTATTAAATATTTCTAATTATTTATTTATTAAAATTAAACTTAATATATAGCTGCAGTACAAATATTTATATTTTTAATATAAAAAAAATAATAAATATTAGTAAGCTCATTATTATAATATTTTTCTTATATTTAGTAAATAATATTTTATACTAACTATTATTATTAATAATTTTATTAAAAACTAATAAACTAGATTATTAAAAATATTAAAATATTTATTTTTTAGTTATAAATTATTCTTTATTTTAAAACTAGTTATAATCTAATATATTATTATTTATAAAAAGTTATACAGATATAAAAATAGAAAATTATTAATTTTTAATAAATTTATTAATATATTTTTAAAATTTAGATATTAGAGTACTAGTATATAGTCTGAATAATAAAAAGATAAATTATCTATTTTTATTATAAAACTTATTAAGACTATATAAAAAAGTTTAATAATAATCTATATAAAATATAAAATTTAATAACATAAAATAAAAACTATTTATTATATTTAATATATATATTTTGAATAAAACAATAATATTATTTATTATCTTTTAAAAACTAAAATTAAAGTATTATTTAATAATTTTTTTTAATATTTTTTTACAAATCTTATTAATATTATTAGTTATATTTATTTAAAAAAAATAAAATAATTTTTTATTATGATCATTAAAATAATAAAAACTATTTACCAGCTGGTATTTAATAAAATTTCTAAATTTAATATTTCTAACTAAATATTATAGATAATTATAACTATCGGAACTTCTAAACTAATTTTTTTAGTAATAAAATTATTTAATTATTATATAAAATAAAAGTATTATTTTTAATACTTTTAGAAATTAATTACTATTATTTTTTATAAATCTGGTAAAAATAATTATAAAATATTTAAAATATACTAGCCAATTATTTTATTTAATATTTTAAAAAAAGTTTTAAAAAATATAATTACTATCTAGCTAAACTATTTAATAAAAATTTATTTATTATTTTTAAAAAACTATTTCGGCGGCTGTTAGAGCCGGGATTTTAAAATAATATTTTATATAATAATTAAAATTATTATTATAATTTAAAAAAACTTTATATTAATTTTATATTTAGATATTTCTGATATTTTTAATAATATTAGTTATTGAAAATAATATATAATTTTTCTAAATATTAGTTATTTAAAAATATTATATAATTTTTATAAATCTTATATCCTAAAGATAATTATTTACTAGATTAAATTTTTTTTTAGAATAATATATTATTTTAATAATATCCGAATATATCTACTTTTAAAAATAAGTTAATTTATAAATTTTTAATATTTTTTATAATATAAATCTTATAGTAAATAAATTTATAAAAAATAGTAATTATATTAATAATACTACTATTATCACGGTGGAAAATAGTAAGAAAAAAAATTATATTATATTAAATTAAAAATTTTAATATATTTATAAAATATAATTTATTATATATATATTAATATTTATATTCTTAAAATTTTATCTTATTATTATTATTCTAAATAATTAAAATTAATAAAAAGAAATTTTATATTTATTATTAAACTAGTTATAAAATCTATTATACCAGTTATTTTAAGTTTAAAAAATAATTAATATACTAATATAAATTTGATTAAAATTAATTTTAATAAACAATAATTCTTAGACTTATTAATTAAATCTATAATTAAATACTAACCAGTTAGATTTTTTTTAAAATCTAAAATATTTATTATATTAAACTTTAAATAAAAAAATTAGTTAAAAAAATATTATATTTAATTTTTTAAAGTATTACTTAATAAATATTTTATATTTCATATTTATTTTTAGTATATAAAGGTCTGTATTTTAAAATTTTTATAAACTATTAAAATTTTAAAAAATTCTAATTAAAAATATTTTTATTAAATAATATTTTTTTATATTATTTATATAATTTTTGTAGTAATATATATTATATTAATTTAATATATTTTTTAGATTTATAATTATATTAAATAATATAATTAACAAATTTATATATTTAATAAAATTTGATATTATATAAATAAAATTATATTTTAAAGCTTTTCTCTAATAAATATAAATATTTTTAATATAAAACTCTAGCTTTTTTATTTTAAAATATTTTTATTAAATTTATTTATAGATTTTTTTAGTTAGTTATTTTTTTATTATATATTTATTTTATTAAATAGTAAATATTTTATTATAATCTAGTTTTCTAATTACTACTAGAATTTATAAAAAAAATCTAAAACTTAATATTAATATCAAACTTATTATAATAAAATAAAGATTTTTTTTATAATTTCTTTATAATAATATTTTCTAAAAATAATAATTAATACTATTAAAAAAAGGTTTTCTAATATATTTTATTTATATAGTTATAATTCTTCTTATTATAAAGATCTATAATAATAAACCAAAACTATTAGTTAGTATTAATTTAATAAAATAAATTAATATTATTATTATAATTTTTAATCTTCTAATAATTTTTATAATTTATTAAAAAATAAAATAAAAATATATAATATTAATAATAAAACTAGTTAATATTATTCTTATTTTTTAAATAATAAAAAATAATTTAATTTTCTAAAGTTTTTTAGAAATATATATTAATAATTAAAATATTATTTAAATACTAAAAAACCCGAGGTTCTTATTAAAATAATATTTAATAAAAAAAATCTTTTAATTTAATTAATTAAAAATACTAGCTCGGCGCTAATATTAATATTTTTAAAATTAAAAATATTATTTTTTTTACATACTTATATATATAAATATTTTAAAAAATAAATATACTAATAAAATAACTAAATAAATTATAAAATAAAGAAAAACTAATTTTTATAATCTACTACTACAGATTTAAAATAAAATAAAAATAATTTTAAAATTGTTTTTAAAAATTTAGATTAAAATAATTAATAAATAGATTTAGTAGATAAACTAGTAATAATAATATATAATAATTTTTTCTAATAATAGATACTAAAACTAAAAAAAAACTAAAAATCTTTAGTAATATAATAAACTAAATTATTCTTAAAAAATAGTTCTATTTTAAATTTATATAAATAAAATAGATTTTAATAGTTGTTTTGATTTTTATTAAATAAGCAGATAATCTGAATTATTTTTATAAAAAAATTCTAAAAATTATATATTATATTTTTTTAAACTACTCTTATTATAGAATTTTTTAAAAAATAAATAAAAATTCTAATTTTTTATAAATATTAATAAAAATATTCATTAAATTATAGTAAAGAAAATAAATAATTATATTTCTATTAGTAACCAACTAGTTATTCTATTTATTATTAATAATATTAATAATAATATTAATACTAAAAATAAATCTAAAATAAAATTTTTAATAAAATAAATATATTATAGTTTTTAAGAGCTTGATATATTTTAAAAAATATTTTAATAATATTTATTAGTTATTAATATTTTATCATTTATTTTTTTAATTAATTATTTAATTAATAAAATTAAAAACTAGTTATTAATATTGTTTATACTAGTTTAAAATAATAATAATTAATAATAAAATTAATTACCTAAAAAACTATAAACTAATAAAAAATATTATATATAATTAATCTAATATAAATTTTCGGACTTATTCAAAAAATATAGTAAATAAAAATAGATAAAAAATATGGTAAAAAAATTAAAAAAACTAGTTAGTAATTTTAAATAAAAAATAAGAATCAAAAAAGCTAGATAATAATTTTAAATAATTTTATTTATAAAAAATTATTTTATTATATACATTAGTCTGTATATATATAGATTAGATATAAAAAAGCCAGTTAATAATAAAAAAACTAGTTAATAGCTTTGAATAAAATTATTTATAAAGAATTCTTATTATATAAATTGGTTTATATATATATAAACTAAAAATAAAAAAACTAGCTAATATATATATAACTAGTTAATATAACTAAAACTATTAACTAGCTAAATAAAAGAAAATAAGAAAATTTTATTTATATATAGTTTACTAGTATTTTTAGCTATTTAAATATAGCCCTATATAGAACTGTATTTAAGTATAATAAATATAATTAATCAATCAATTACCTAATAGATTAAATATTCTTAAAATATAAAGATAAACTAGAGTTTTATATTTTAAAAAATAAATTAAAACAAATTATATAACTTTTGTATATATTAAATATATATTGTTATAATAGTAGCAATATTAATAATTAAATTATAAAAAATCAAATATTTTATTTTTATTCAATAATTAATAATTATTAAAATAATATTATAGTTTTAGTTTTTAAATAGATATATAATAAATATATAAATATATTCTATTATATTTATCTTAATATTAATAAAAGTTTTACAGTTTTTTATTTTATTTTTTAAATAAATTTATTTTTTGGTAAATTTAATAGTTATTTTATTTATAATTTTATATACTAGTAAATATTAGGCTAGTAATATTTTTAAACTAATAATTTATAAATATAAACTTTTTAAAATATTTAAAAATAGATTTATTATAAACTAGCTATATTAGCTCAGCTTTAATATATTCATTATTTTAAATTTATAGTTAGTTTTTATAAAATAAGAAGCTTTTTTTAATATAATATTAATAATATATTCATATAGCAGTTTTTACTAATAATTAGAATTTCTAGTATTTTTTAATTTATTTTTTTATAAACTGTACGGAGAAGCTTTTATATTTTAAATAAAAATAAAAAATTTATTTGTTTTTAAAAATAATTTTTTTTAAATATATATAATAAATATTATTTTTACTTCTTATATATCTTTAATATTTTTTAATATTATTTTGTTTTATTATTTTCATTTTTTGGTGGGGTCGGGAGAGGTGTAAATAAATAAATAAAATTAATATTTTTTTATTTTAAAATTATTTAGTTTTCATATAATAAGTAGTTATTCTTTTTTTAAAAAAAATTATTTAATTTTTTAATTAAACTATTAAACTTAATATTATATTTTCTAGATCTATAAATAATCTTAAAATTAAAATATAATAAAAATTTAAATTATTAAATCTGTTAATAGTTTAGTAGTTTAGTAAATATAAAATATTCTAAATTATAATAGTTAGTAATAATTTAAATTAAAAATAATATCTTTCTAGTTTAAATTATTATTTTTTGAAATAATAAATAATAATAAATAATTTTTTATTATAGATCTTATAGTTATATTCAGCAGATATATACTTTTTATAAAAATATATAATTAAATATAAAATTTTATTATCTTTATATTAAAATAATATTTTTAGAATATATAGTTAAAAATATTAGTTTTGAAAATAATATTATAAGTCTAATTAAATAATTATAAAATTAGTACTTTAATGAAAATATTTTTAAATATATAAAAACTTTCTTAATATTTTAAAATTTAAATACATAGAATATTCTTTTATTGAATATACAAGGAGAATAGTTAATTTTAAAGAATTATAAATAAACCAGCAGTAAAAGTTATCAAAATTTAAAAAACTTATATATTAATTATATAGATTAGAATAAAGTATTTAGTTATAATCTTAATACTTTCTAGATTTAAATAAAATCTATTATAGTTTATAATTAGATTTAAAAACTCAATTTTAAATTATAAACTTATATATTAATAGTTAATATATAATCCAGCTTTATATAGTTTCTGTAATATTGATTAAATGTATTTAAAATATTTTTTATAAATATAGCTATAAATTAGAATACTATTTTTATAAACTCTATAAAATATATTACAAGAATTTTTCAAAATATTATTTATATATTTTTAAAAAAATGATAAGAACTTTAGTAAATCTAAATAATATTATAAATATTTTACATAGTTTTAGACAGGTTTAGAATATAATTAGATATTTTTACCTTTTTTAAATTTTAATATTTATTAATTGATTGATTAATTATATTTATTATACTTAGGTGCGGCCTTGTATAGGGCTGTATCTAAGTAGCTAAAAATACTAGTAGACTATATATAAATAAAACTTTCTTATTTTTTTTTTATTTTAGCTAGTTAATAGTTTTGATTATATTAACTAGTTTTATATATATTAACTAGTTTTTTTAGTTTTAGTTTATATATATATAAACTGATTTATATAATAAAATAGTTTTTTATAAGTGATCTTATTAAAAACTGTTAACTAGTTTTTTTAATACTAACTAGTTTTTTTATATCTAATTTATATATATATAGACTAATTTATATAGCAGAATATTTTTTTATAAAAAATATTATTTAAAACTATTAATTAATTTTTTTAATTTTTTTAATTTTTTTAACTTTTTCATTCAAAGCTGCTAATTAGTTTTTTAATTTTTTTATTATATTTTTACCTGTTGTATTCTATTAGTAAATCTAATAATTTATATTAGATTAATTATATATAATATTTTTTATTAGTATATAGTTTTTTTAGTTAATTAATTTTATTACTGGCTGTTATTATCTTAAATTAATATAAAAAATATTAATAAGTAATTTTTAATTTTATTAATTAAATAATTATTAGTTAGTTATATTTTTATAAATTAATAAATATTATTAATTACTAAACTAAATAATTAATTAAAAAAATAATTAATAAAATATTAATAATTAATAAATATTATTAAAATATTTTTTAAAATATAATAAGTTTTTAAAAATTATGATATATTTATTTTATTAAAAATTCTATTTTAGATTTATTTTTAATATTAATATTATTACTATTATTATTAATAATAGATAAAGTAACTAGTTAACTATTAAAAGAAATATAATTATTTATTTTATTTATTATAGATTAATAAGTATTTCTACTAATATTTATAAAAAACTAAAATCTTTATTTATTTTTTAAAAAGTTTTATAATAAGAATAATTTAAAAAATATAATATATAGTTTTTAAAATCTTTTTATAAAAATAGCCCGGATTATTTATTTATTTAATAAAAATAAAAAATTATTAAAATTTATTTTATTTATATAAACTTAAAATAAATTTTTTTTTAAAAAGAATTTAAATTATTATATTATTAAAGATTTTTAGTTTTTTTTATTTCAATATCTATTAGCGAAGAAAATTATTATATATTAATTATAATTAATTTATCTATCAAATCTATTTACTAGTTATTTTAATCTAAATTTTTAAAAAAAATTTCAAAATTATTTTTATTTTATTTTAAATTTATAGTAATAAATTATAAAAATTAGTTTTTTTTTTATTTTACAGCCTGCTTAGCTATTTTATTAATATATTTATCTTTTAAAATATTTATATATATTAATATTTAAAAAAAATATTTTTAATTTTAAAAATATTAATATAAGTACTAAACTAATATTTTTAATTAATTAAATTAATAATTTTTTTTATTAAATATGATTTTAATAAAAGTTCTAGATTTTTTTAGTACTAGAAAAATACTTTAATTATTAATATATATTTTTAGAGAAGTTTAGAAAATCAGATAATTTTTTATTATTTTAAAAATAAGAATAATATTAATTAATTTTATTATTAATATTATATATTTTTATTTTATTTTTATATAAATTATAAAAATTATTAAAAAATTAAAAACTATAGTAATAATATTAATTTATTTTATTAGATTAATATTAACTAATAGTTTTAATTTATTAATATAAATTTTTATAATAGTTAGAATTATAATTATATAAATAAAATATATTATAAAAGCTTTTTTTAATAATATTAATTATTATTTTCGAGAAATATTATTATAAAAAAATTATAAAAAAAAACTTTTATTTTATTATAATAAATTTAATATTAGTACTAAATTTTAGATTTTTTTTATAAATTTTAATAGTAATTAAAAAATTCGATTATAATAAAATATTTACTAATTAATAAAAAAGATATATAATAAAAAAAATAGTTTATTAAAAAAATCTATAAATCAACTTAATAAAAATATTTTAAAATAAAAAAAATTAAAGTTCTATATTAAAAATATTAATATTTATTAAATAAAAATTTTTAAATATAATTTTATTTATATAATATTAAATTTTATTAAATATCTAGATTTATGAATTATATTATTTAATATCTAGATTTATCAATTATATTATTTAATATAATTATAAATCTAGAAAATATACTAAATTAATATAGTATATATTATTATAAAAATTTTATAAATAATATAAAAAAAATATTATTTAATAAAAATAAATTTTTAATTAGATTTTTTTAAAATTTTAATAATTTATAAAATTTATAAAATATAAGTCTTTATATACTAAAGATATGTATTAAATATTAAATATTTATTAAATAATATTTTAAAAAGTTAGATATAATATTTTTTTAATTAATTTTTTTTATTTAAAATCTAGTATAATAGATATTTTAAATTTTAAAAAGAATCTAGCCGGTTATATTTAGTTATAAATTTAACTAATAAATCTAAAAATTATTTTTTATTAAAACTAGTTTTAGTAAAATTTATATTAGTATATTAATTATTTTTTAAATTTAAAATAATTAATGTAATAGATTTTATAGCTGATTTAATAATAGATATAAAATTTTTTTATTTATTTTAATTATTTAAAATAATAATAATAAATAAAATAAAATTTCAAAAATATAAAAATTAATATATATATAATAAATTATATTTTATAAATATACTAAAATTTCTCACTTAATATAATATAATTTTTTTATTATTTTTGATTATAATAATAGTAGTATTATTAATATGACTGATATTTTTTATAAACTTATCTACTATAAAATTTATATTATAAAAAATATATAAAATTAGAAACAAAAATGAATTTTAAAACTTTTTTAAATTAATTTATTTCTAAAAGCAGATATATTTAGATATTATTAAAATAATATATTATTTAAAAAAAAACTTAATCTAATAAATATTTATCTTTAGAATATAATATTTATAAAGATTATATAATATTTTTAAATAACTAATATTATTAAAAATATTAAAAATATTTAAATATAATAACTAGCTGCTATATTTTAAATATTTTATACTTATTTTTATTAGATTTATAAAAAATAATAATAATTAACTTTTTAAAATATTAAAAATAATATTTTTATTTTATATAATAATTAAATAGTTTTATCAATAAAAAAATTAGTTGAAAAATTTTAGTAGCTGTAATTATTTACAATATTTAATTAAAAATATTATTAAATTTAAAAATCTTATTAAATATTAGTTAGTAAATAATTCGTATTATTTTATCTTCTTCGGATAGATATAGCCAGTAATATTAATAAGATTTATTAAAAAAAACTAAAAAGAATTATTAATTAATATTTTAATTTTAATTTTTAAAAAATAGTAGATAATATTCTTCTCTTATTAAAAATATATATATTAAATATAATAAATAGTTATTATTCTTTTTATTAAATCTTATGTTTTATATAAATTATTATTAAGTTTTTTTATATAATTTTAGTAAAGTTTATAATAAAAATAGATAATCTATTTTTTTATTATTTTGGCTATATATTTGTAGCTATACAGCTACACATAAAGACGTGAAGACCTTAAGATCTTAATATTTATTAATAGATTGATTAATTAATATAAGTATCTGAACGTATATAAATACGAAGATATAAAAATATAAAGATATAAAAAAAATTATAAAATATAAAAATAGAAAAACAAAACTATAAAACATAAAAAGATATAAAAATATTAATAAATAGTCTTCTTTATATCGATACCGATTTTAGTAGCCTAAAATACTCGTTTATCTAAATAATAGTTTTTATTATTATTATTATTATTTTTGGTATTATTTTTAATATTTTATATAAGTTTTTTTTTCTTCTTTTCTTCTTTATTTTTATTTATAATATTTCTAAAAATAAGCTCAAGCTTATCAAAAAACTTTATAGTTTTATAATATATATTAATAATTATATATAATATAAGATTTGTATATTTAAAAAGATTATATATAATTTTTAAAATTATTTATAATATATAAAACTTGCTATAATATATATTTTTTTATTACTATACTTTTTTAATATTTTTTTTAAATAAAATTAATAACTTTTATATTACTGGTATTAGTGTTAATATTAGTATAGATTTTATTATATATTTTATTTTTTTATAAATCTCAGACTAATACTTTAAATTATTTTTTTATAAAACTGTTTCTACTTCGGAATATATTAATATAATTCTAATTTTTAATATTAAATTAGAAATAATTAATATTCTTAAAATAATTGATTTTTTTTATTTTTTTTTTAAGTTTTTTATTAGTCGGCTTACTTTTTACTATATTATATAAATACTTTTTAACTTAAGATTAGATAAGAAATAATAGTATATTTATATTTATATATATATTTAGTATAAAAAAAGATATATTATCTACAGCTAATATAATTATTATAAAAATAGTAAAGAAAGCTGCTAAAATAGCAGATAATTATACTATTTATATAAAAGTTAATTATAAAAGATTAAAAATAGATAAAATAAAAAAATAGATATAAATATTTATAATAGTATAGAAATAAGAAAAGCCAAAATAGATATAATAAAAAATATAAAAATAAAAATAGTAGATATTAAAATTAATATAAGATTTAAAAATACTAAAAATAATATTATAATTAAAAATATAATTAATCTAGCAGATATTTATACTATATTTTAATATTTATTATTTTAATTATATATTTTAAATTATTTGCGGAATATAATTATAAAATATTTTAAAAATTAGAATAAACAGTTTATTATAATATACTACTAAACAGAAATATAAAAATCTGATTTAATTAACTTATAATTATAATCTTTTTATTATTATTATATATATACAATATAATAAGATTATTTATATATAAAAATTATTTATTAATTATATATTTATATTTCTAGTCTTTTTATATACCGGCATATAAATTATATTTATAAAAATTATAAAAAATAAAAATAATATTAAATATTATTTTATTTTTTATTTTATTAATATCTTTAGATCTTACAAATATATAGCTAATAATAATAAAATTATATATTAGATATATTTTAATATAGTTTTTTTAGTCTAATAAAAGTTAGAATATTTATAAATATTTTATTTTTTTATATAAAACAAAATCTTTGCAGACTATAAAATAGAAATAAAATCTGTATATTTAAATAAAAATAGTTAGACTACAAAAAACTCAGCTTAAATAAAAAATATTTTAAATTATAAAATCTACTTTATACTTTATAAGAATATTTTTAAAAAGTAATTTAGTTGCTAAATAAATCTATATATCAATAAGTTATACTTAATAAAAAAATTAACTATTTTTAGTAGAATTCTAAAAACTGAAAATAATAGATTATTTTATTTATATTTCTTACTAAAATTTTTTTTATTTTATATAGTTATTTTTAACAGTTTTTTTAGATAATATAATATTTAACTTTAAATTATTTTTTATTTATATTATAGTAAATATTTTAAAAATATTAAGTATTTTTTTATATTATACTTAAAGTTATAATAATATAATTTTTAAATACTTGTATATATCTAGAATCTAAAATAATCTAATTATTTTAAATATATAAAAAAAATATTAAGAAGTCGAATATATAAAGACGGAGGATATATATATAAAAATATAAAAAAAAAATATAAAAATTAGAAATAAAGAAAATTCAGCTAAAAATACTTAAAAATAAAAATATATAGAAATATATAAAAAAAGAAATAAAAAGAAAAGTATATAAAAAAATAAAAATAGTAAAATAACAGTATATAAAAAAAATATATAAAAAAATATATAAAAAAGTAAAAATAATAAAAAATATATTATTATTATAAATTAGATATATTATCTAAATTTTTTTAGTAAATTTACTATATTAATATTTATTTTATTAATTTATTTATTTTTCTTAAAATTATATTTTATAAATTAAATAAGATGTTTGGTTATTTTAAAACTATTTTTTTTAGAATAATTATAGACTAATCTGTTTACTAGAATATACTTAATTTTATATTTATTTTTATTTTTCTATTTTTTTATATCTTCTTATATTAAAAATAGTTTAATATATTAATAATTATATAAATTTTAAGTTCTAAAAGCTGGTTTAAGCTATATTATAAAAATAATTAAATAAATCTACTAATTTTAGAAAATATCTAGATAATATATAAGTCTTTTTATTTTTTTAAGAATTTATAGTAGGCTTATATATTAATGGTTTAACTTATTTTTAATTATTTTTAATATATTTTTATTTATTAAAAGATTATATCTTTTATAAAATTAAAAATAGACTTTATTATTTATATTAAATTTTATAAGCTAATAATTAGTATTATAAATTTGCTTTATATAAATAGTTATAAATTTATATATTTCTTTTATATTTAGATATATTTTAAAATATTATTTTCTAAATAATTATCTAGTTTATATCTATAAATTAATTAGTAAATAGTATATTATATATAAATATATACAGACTTATTTTTATAATTATATTATTAAAACTATTAATTTAATTAATTATTTAAAATACAAATTTTATTTATTAGATATAATAATATTAAGTATATATATATTTTAATATAAGCTTAACTATTTAATTTATTTTTTTATTTATTTATCTATTTATAGATAATATACTATTAAATAATATTATATAATATTTAATTTTCTAAATATACTAGTCTAAAAACTGCTAAAAAATTATATATTATAATTAGATATAAAAATATAAAATAGATACTAGTTATATTTCTAAAAATATAAAACTAATTTAAATCTTTATAAAAATATAGATTATTTAGTATAATCAGATATTAGACTAATTTTTTTTATAAACTTATTAATAAATATTATAAGCTGATTATATTTATTTAAAAACTTTGTATATTTATTTTTAAATATTATATTTTTAAATATTATATATTTATATTTAACTAGAAATAAACTTATAATAAAATTAATTATTATTATATAAAAAAAATAACTAGTAATATAATTAGCTAAAAACTACTAAATAATTTATATTTTTATATAAAATTATATAAACAGCTTAAATAATAGTATGTATATTTATTTAATAATATATAATCTTAATATAATATAAGATTTTTAAATATTATAAGATATTTATTAGTATTTTAATAACTATTATTATTATATATTACATAAAAAAAATTATTAGAAAAAAAATAAAATATATACAGCTATAATTTTTAGTATATTTATACTAATACTATAATATTTTTTAAATATATAAAATAAACTATTTTTAAAACTATATAAAAATATTATTTTAGGATTTTTTTATAGAATCTAAATAATATATATAGTTCTAATATTCTTCGAATATACTATATAAATATAGTCTTTAAAATTATCTAATAATATAATTATTAAGTTAATATACTCTTATATTTTATAATAATATATAGATTTTTATAAAAATAGACTTAATATTTTATTATTTTAAATAATTACTAGATCGGCTTTAAAAAGATTATTAAGATTAAATAATATATATAATATATTTTAGCTAAAAGATAAAATAAAATATCTATTAAACTATTTATTCTTTTAGATTTATAATAGATTTAGAAATGGTATTTTTACATAAATTAAAATATTTAAATAAAATAAAGATTAAGCTATTCTAATATTATTATATTAAATATTATTTTTTAAGTAAGTTTTATAATATTTATATAGTTTATATAAACTATTATTAGTATATATATAACTTTAAAATAATATTTTATTTTATAAATTATTTATATAAAATAAGATATTTTAATTTTTATCAATTAATAATTATATTTATAGACTGTAAGTAATCTATTAAAAAATAGAACTAGTTATATTTAAATATATAAAAATAGTTTTAATATTTTATAAAACTTATTATAATTAATATAATAAAATATAATATTATATTTTTTATAAAAAATATCTAAATTAATATATAATTATTATTCGGATCGGAAATATACTAGTATTTTATTTATATTTATATTAAATTTTATTTAAAGATTTTTAAATACTGTCAGCTTCTTAAATATTAATATTTATATAATATTATTAGAATATATTTCTCAGCTTTAATCTTTTTAGCTTAATAAATTTTTAAAAAATATTATTTTTCTATTTTAAAAAGATTATATATATATAGTATATTATAATATTTTATATTTTAAATAATTTATAATTTTAAGATAATATTTTAAAACTAACAGTATACTAGAAAATAAAAAAAATTAGATTATTAATATTTTTTTTTTAAAATAAATAAACTAAAACTATTAATTTATTAGTCTAATAGCTGTATAAATAAAAATATTATAAAAGTTTTAGTAAACTTAAACTTAATATTTTTTTAGAATATTTAAATACTTAATCTAGATAATTAATATACTAATTAAAACTAATTAATATAATAACTAGATTATTAATATATATTTTATAGAAAATATAGAATTTCTTAAAATTAAGATTTATTTATTTTTAAATATATAGTACTAAATTAATAAATTTTATAATTATAATATAAAATATTTCTTATTTTTAATATATAATAATAATAAAATAGTTATAATATATATATTTAATAAATTATTAATAGAAGTATTTATAAATATTAACTATTATAATATAAATATAATTAGTTATTAATTAAATAATATTATTTTATAATAAAATTAGATAAAGATTTAATATAATTTTTTTATTAGTTTTTTATAAATTAATTACTATATATTTTTTTACTATTTTTATACTAATAATAAGATTAACTACTATTTTCTAGACTATAAATACTAAATATACTATAAAAATATAGTTTTTAATAAAAAATATCTTTTTTTAAATATATAAAAAATTAAATATTTTATTAGTAACTTTTTAATTCTATTTATTAATATAATATATATATAGTTTAAACAGCTTAATATCTTTCTTTATTAATATATTTAGCTATTAATTTTTAGATATATTAGCTATTTTAATATTAGATTTATCTGACTTAATTTATATATTATATTTATTAATTATTTTTATAAAACAGTAAATAGTTTTAGGATTTTTATTATAAATAATTTAGTCTGTTAATAATATAATAATATTTTCTAAGACTAAATATAAAAACTTATAGTTTTTAGCTGGTTTTCTTCTATTTTTATCTTTTAAAGTATTTTTATTTTTATTATTTATTTTACTATTTTTATATTTATTATTTTAATATCTTTATATTTTCTTTATTTATTTAGAAAGAATTGGTTTTTTTTTAATTAAAATTTTTTTATTATTTATAAAATTAATAATATATACTAATTACTCTTTAATATAAGTTCGGTATATATCTTTTAGTAAAAAACAAATAAAATATTATTACTAATATTTATTAAAACTAATTAGATTAGTATATTTTAAGTTTTTTATACAGTATAATAAATATTTTAAAGTATATTTATTAAAGTAGTAAGTTAGTTTTATTACATATTTTTTTATTTAATATATTATAATATACTTATTATTTAAAACTATTTTTAGTCTGGTATATTTAGTTATTATTATATTATATAAGATTTAATTTATAATTTATATAAAAATAAAATCTAAATTAACTAAATATATATATATTATAAGATTTTTTTATAATAAAGATTTAAATATATAATCTATATCTTCTAATAGTTCTGTTTTTATATAAATAGATATATATATTATATTATATATTAGTACTATTATATATTTAATTAAATAAATTAGTATATTTATCTATTTTTTAGCTTAGACTTTAATATTAATTAATATATTTATATAGTTTTTTAAATATATTTTTTAATAATAGTAGTTAAGTAAACTATTTTTGCGGCTAATTATATTAGTATTAACTAATATATTTATTTTAAATTTAAAATTATTTATAATAAATATTTTTATAATAATATAACTATATTAGTACTTAATATTAAATAGCTTAACTAAAAAACTAATATTTTTTTATTTTATTATTATTTTTAGAAAATATATCTAAAAAATAATATACTTACTTATAATATATTTAAAATTAATATTTATAATATAAATATTCCTGCTAATAGAGTAAAACTTAATATTCTTAATATTTAAAATAAAACTTTTATTAATAAAAATTAAATTATATTTTATATTTAAATATATTATCCGGGGGTTGGTTTTTTTATAAAAATTTATTATTATAATAGCAGCTTATTATATACAGAATATATTAATATTAATATTTTTCTTATATCTAATAAAAATAAATATATTATTAGAAGACTTAATATATTTTGATATAATATTTTTTCTTATAAATAATATAATATCTAAAAATATTAATAGAGGGTCTTTTTTTTTATTATATTATTATTTTTATATATTAGATTATAGATTTAAGTAGATTCTGTTTATAATAAACTAGGACTTTATATTTTTATATTTTTTATTTTTTAATAAAAGCTTTATTATAATTTTATTTTGAAATCTAAAGTTTCGGATATTAATATATTTAGTATTAGAATCTTCGATATTTTAAGTACTAGATCTTTTTATATATTATACTAATATAAAACTAGTACTTTAAAAAGATTTTCTATTTTTATATTTTCTACTATTATATATAAAATATATTAATATAGTTTATTATAAGATATAAAAATAGTATAATAATAATTATAAGTTACTATAAATTTATTAGATTTATTATTATAAAAAAATATATATAATTATTTTTATTCTTATAATTATAATATTAATCTTTATATTTATTACTATAATAGTTACTATAATAGATATTAGTCTGGTTTTTATAATAATTATATTTTTTATTATAATTATAATATATATTATTAAACTTGTTAGATATAATAGAATTAGTTAAAACTAAATATAACTAAAATTAAGATTAAGATTAACTATTATTTTAAATAAAGATCTAATATATCTACTATAATTTATTTATATAATTTTAAAACTATTATTATTTATTATTTTTTATATTAATATCTTTAATTTTTATTTTAGTTTAAGAATAGTTTATTAAAAATAGCTGTTTAGAATATAAAAACTACTATTATAACTATAGCTATATTTATAAATTATTTTATTTTTATATATTTTATTTATTTTAAAAAAGATATCTATTATTATTTTAAGTATTAATATTTATATTTATATTAGTAAACTAAGGTTTTCTAAAATTAGAATTATCATTATATTAATTATAATTATATTAGAATATATAAAAGCTTTTAAAAAAATAATTATTATAATTATTATAGTTATTTTTATATTAGTTTTTTTAATAGCTTTAATAGTTATTCCGATTTTAATAAATATTATTAAAATAATTCTAATATATATTATTAAAATATTATTTTTTTTAATAATTATTATTATAATAATTATTATCTCTATATTAATATTTCTACTAGATATTCTATTTATTATCTAATTATTTTTATTAAAAAATATCTTACTGTTTAAACAGCTAAAAAATTTTAACTATTATAATAGTTTATATAAATAAATTAATACCAACTATAAGATTAAAATAAAGATATATTTATATTAATATTAATTAATTATAAATATTATTAATATAAAAAATCTTATAATTAGATATAATATTTTAAATAAATATTAAATAAACTTATCTTAATATATATCTATTTATTTATAATTTATAATAGTTTACAGATAAATAAATATTTAAATAATATTAAACTTAAATTTAATATAGAGATTTTTAAGTATTTTATTTTTTAAAGATATATATATATATATATATCTTTTTTATACTTACTAAATATAAAATACTAATTAAAGACTGTTTTTTTAAAATAATTAATAATATTTATTTATACTACAGATTTTTAATACATATAAATCATATTTTTAATATAGTTAATAAAAAGATTAATATTCTTAAAATATATAATATATTTTTATTATTTAAAATATTAATCTATTTTTATATTAGAAAAAAAATAACTAATATTATTAGATTTTAAAGCTTAAATATATTATACTAGTTATTTTTTTTTATTTTTATATTAGTTTTAGTTTTTTATATTTTATATATTCTTTCTAATTATATTAATTATATTTTTATTTAAAATTCTAAAGATATTAGTTTATATTTTTTAATTTTATTATAGTATCAGCAAGCTGTATTTAAGACTAAATTATATTATTTTATTTATTTTTTATCAGACTATTTTTTTATATTTTAGAAATTTTTAATTTTATTTTAATAATAATTATATTAGTATTCTTTATATCAGCGGCTTTTATATTAGTATCTTAAAACTCTATTTTTATAAATGTTAATATAGATATAATTAGATTAAAAAATATAAAAAAATTAAGTAGTAAAAAAATAGAAAAGAAAAAGTAGATAAAAAAATCTAATAAAAAATAAAAAAAAATATCTTTTTAGATTACTGTTTTTTAGACTACTTATTACTGTCTGACTATATAAAAAACAGATACTTATTAAATAAAAAAAATAATAGGCTTTTTATAAATATTTTTAGTTTAAAAATAGTTAGAGAAAAGAATATAAAAAAAAACTATAAAAAAAGAAACTATTAAAAAAAAAACTATAAAACTAAAAGATACTATAATTATAAATAGTTAAATAAAAAAAACAGAACTTTATAAAAATATAATAATTTAGATTTAATAAAAGTATATAAAACTTATATAAATAATATAAATACTTTTAATATTTATCTTAATATTTATAAGATTAAATATTTTAATATCTTATTAAAATCCTTTTACAGAGGGTTTATAGAAAAAAGAATATTAAATCTTCTAATATTTAAAATCTTAATATAAGAATATTTATAATTATAATTTTCGGAAGTTTTAATAATATATTAATTAATTTTCTAAATCTTAATAATATAGTATTAGTTAATCTAGATTTTATATAGCTAAATAGTTTATTTAAATTAATATTAAATACTGGCTGCTTAATTAGCTAAAATATATATACTAATTTTAAGAAAAAAAAATTCTATAAAATATCTAAATTTTTAAACAGCTTTATTAAGTACTAAATAATTAATATTCTAGTTTAATAAATAAAAAACTATATTTACTAACTTAAATAATCTTAAAGTTTTAATAATATAAATTATATAATATATTATATTTTTATTTAGCTGTTAAATATATCAGCTGTCTAAAATATTATAAAATATTATAATTTAATATCTTAATTCTATATATTTTAGTATTTTTATAGTTATATTTTTCTATATAAAAAAATAATAATATTATAAAACAGAAATATAAAAATATAATAATATAGTATATATAATATATATAGATATAAAAAAATAAAATAAAAAAAATAGTTAGAATTTTAGTTTTTATATTATTAAAGTAAGACGCAAGCTCGATAGAGAAAAAAATATTAATATTTAAAAAAATAATTCTGGTAAGATTTAGAATTATATTAGATATACTACTAATTTATAGCTATACAGCTATATATAAAGATATAAAAATCTTAAAATCTTAATATTTATTAATAAATTAATTAATTAATATAAATATTTAAACACGTATAAATACGGAGATATAAAGATATAGACATAAGAAAGGAGTCATAGGATATAGAGGTAGAGAGACAGAGCTATGGGATATGGAGAGATACGGAGACGTCAACAATATTAGTACTTTAATATTCACATTTTAAAAATATAATAATAAATTTTTTAAAAATTAGTAATTTTTTATTTTTATATTTATATTTTTTTATAAATAATAGTATATTAAATTATAAGCAGTTTTATAATATAAAATAATTTATAATTAAAAAATAAATATATTAATATTTTTAGTAATTTTGTTTATTAGTTTATTAATAGAATTATTATTAATAATAGTTAATATAAGATATTATTTATAAAATATTAAAAAAATAATTATAATAATAAATTTAATAATATTTATTATTTTTTAATTATCTTAAAAATATAAATATTTTACTATAGCTATATATTAAGTTTAATTTTAAATTATTTTAATAAATAAATAATTAAAAATATTTAAAGAATAATTTATAATTTTAATATAATAAATTTATTTTTAGTATTTTTAGAAAATAAAATTAAAATTAATAATAATAATATAATAGTTTTTTAATATTTTTAGAATATTTTCTAAGATATTTATAATTTAGGTCTACTACTATAAAGCTTATAAATATTTAGATTATTATAATATGATAAATTTAAATTAGCTAATTAGCAGAATAATTAATTAATTAATAAATTAGTTAATTAAAACTAGATATTAGTTTAAACCGGCTAAATAATTATATTTACTAAAATAATAATCTTTAAAAATTATTATATAATTGGGATTTTTACTTATTTTATATACTTAATATTAAACTAGAAATTAAATATTAAAATTATTGATTTTTTAAAATAAGATTTTTTAGCTTAAATCTTTTTTATAGTTATTATTACTTTAATAAAAACTATTATTTTAAGACTATTTTATATTTTTAAAAAATTATAAATATTATATATTATTAATATTAGTAATATCTTTTTCCTAGTTAGACTTAAATGAATATGAAAAATAAATATATATTAATATAATATATTTATTATAATAAAAAAAACTTACTAGAGATTTTTTTAAATAAAAATATATATTTTTAAATATAATAGCTGTGGGAAAATCAGCTAAATTAATATAAATTTTTTTTATTTTTAGAAAATAATAAATAATATTAATATATATTAAACCTTATAATTCTTATAAAATAATTAAATTATAATTTTATATATAAATATTTTTTAATAAAATTATTATAATTAGATTAATTAATTAGTATATATTATACTAAAAAATTTTAAATATATAATTATTTCTATAAAAGTAGATTATTAAAAAGAATAATCTTAAAAATATAGTTTAAGTAAATTAAAAAATAAAAAAATTATTATTATTAAAATTTAATATTATTTTTAATAAGCTTACTATTATATTCAGCTGTTTTATTTTTAGTTATAATTATTTTAGTATATTTTAATTATAAATATTTTTAATATTATTTTTAAAAATTTCATTATATTTATATTTAGCGTCTTAGCTTTTAATAATTAAAATGTTAATGATAATAATATTATTAAAATTAATAATATTATAAAAGTTGTATAATAATAATTAAATATTTTTTTAATATTACTAACTAAATTTTTTATTATTATTAAAATATTAAATAATAGCTGTAAATATTTTAGTGAATAATTTTTATATTAGACTTTTTAAATAATAAATTTAAATTGATAAATTTATAAATATTTTTAAAAAAATTAATATAATTATTAATTTTAGTATATTTAATAATAGAAATATTAATACTAATATAATAAATTAGTTAATTAAACTTTTAATAAATAGTAAAACTTTTATATATTAACATATAAAAATAATAATAAAAATATTAATAAAAATTATTATAAAAACAAATTATTATATTAAATATTATATTTATTATAATAGTTTTTTTTAAATACTTATATAAATATTTTTTATTAAATAAAATAAAAATTATAAATACTAATACTAATAAATATATTAATTATAATATTATAAAATAAACTAAAAATAATCTAATAATAAATAAAATAATTAAATCTAAAAATTATAATATGAACTTTTTATATTAGTATATTTTAGCTAAATATATCAACTAGAATTTATAAATTTTTTAAAATATAATTAATAATATATCTAATAATATTAGTTTAGATTTTTTTATATCTAGTTTAGTATTAATTAGATATTATAATATATTAATAATAGCGATATTATTAGTATTTAATTTAGAAAAAAACGAAATTTTATAATAATATATTATTTTAATTTTTTTTATTTACTTTAAATAGATTTAATAAATAGTTAAATAGCTTTTTTAATAAAAATCATATTAATAAATATTTAATATAGTATAAATCTTATATTAATATAAATTATAATTTTTTATATAAAATAAATAATATATAAAAATATTATAATAATATTAGATATATTTAAAAAGATAGTATCAGCTATACTAAACAATATAATACTAAAAATTAAATTATTTTATATTTAAGATTTATTTTTATAAATATAGCTGGTTATAAATAAACTGATTAATCATATATAAATCTAAAATAATAATCATTAAAAAAAATTTAATTCTTCTATTATAATTTTTTTAAAATTAGTTAATATATAATATATTAATTTTATTAAGCTATTTTATAATAGCTTTTATAATTTTTTTAATTTTTTTTCGGATTAGAACAGTAGAAACTAGTTTTGAAATATTATAACCTATAATAATATATCAATAATTTATAATTAATATACAAATTTTTTTAAAAAAAAGCAGCTAGTATTAAATATTATAAATTAATCTTTTAATATTACCCGGAATTATAGTATATAAATTAATATTTTTAAAATATAAATATTCTATTGTTTAAATCTATATTATTATTATAATATTATTTATTTTTATAAAGATATTTTAAATCTATTTTTAAATAATCTTTAAATATTAGTTTTTATATAGAAATAGATTATTATTTTATTATAAATATATTCAGAGAATATTATTATTGAAAATTATTAATAAAAATCTAATAATATAAATCTAGCTAAAAATAAATAAAGCTATAAAAAATACTATAAAATTTTATTATTTTAATTTTTTTATTTTAATCTAGTTAATAAGACTATTTAAATCTAATTTTTAAAAAAATTAGATGAGATTATTAATATTATTTAGTATAATATTATAGTTATATTCTATAGATTTATTTATTTTATAAAGATAAATTAATTATATAATTAACTAATAATTTTATAAGTTTACTTAATAAATATAATTATATATTAAACTAATAATTTTAATTTAAATTAGTTTTTTATATATTATATAACTACCCGGTAATAAGCTTAAAAATATCAAAATTAAATAATACTAAAAAATATATTAGAAATATAAAACTAAATAATAAAAAATATAATATAATACTAGACTTTAAACTAAAATTAAATAAAAAAATAATATTAATATATTTAGTATAAAAATAAAATATCTAATTATAAATAGAGTTAATAGCTGTATAATTTTTTATTATTTAGCTATAATGAAAACTAAGTAACTAATTTAATATTATATAATATAATTAATAATAAAATATATTAATAAATAATATATTAATTATATTATTAATTATAATAATATACTAGCTATATATATAATTTTATTTATTTTAATAAAAAACTATAGTTAAAATATATAAGAAATTAAATAAGCTAAAAAAAACTATAATTAAAATATATAAAAAATTAAATAAGTAAGCTAAAAAACTATAGTTAAAATATATAAAAAATTAAATAAATAAATTAAAAAATTATAAAACTAGTCCAGCAACCGGATATATAATATAAAACAAATTATTTACTATATAACTTTTTATTAAAAATATACTAAAAATTAATAAGCTTTTTTTTAACTTAAAAAATAATATTAATTAGTTTAGCAGAGTATATTATTAAAAATTTAATATTATTAAAAATATTAATAATAATATTAGTTCTTATAAAATATTTAATTTTTTTTAGATTATTTAAAAATTTTTTATAAGTAGAGGCAGGTATTATTTTTTAAAAAAAAATAATATTTAAAATATAATAATAAATATAGAATTATAAGTTTTTTTTCAGCTTTTTTATAAAAAAAAAATATACTAAAATAAATAAATTTTTTTAGATTTTTTAAAAATTATTTTCTTAGGATTTATAAATTATTTTAAAATATTTTATATAAAAAATTAAACAGCAGAAACTTTTTATTTTTTAAAATAATAATATAATTATATTTTATAATATAAAAATAATCTGTAAGCTTTTTTAGTAAAATATTTTTAAATTTTTAAATTTTTTAAATAAAGTCTGTTTTTCTAGTTTAACTAAAATTTATAATATATTATTAATCTAGCTTATTATTATTATAAATATTAAATAATTATAATATATATAAATAGTATATACAGCTAGTAAAATTAATTAAATATTTTTTTATTAAAATCTTTAAAAATATAATATTTTTAAAACACGCTTTTATTAGTATATTATATAATATTTTAATTTTTTAAAATCTTAATAGAATATTATAATATCTTTAATAATATTAATGAATAAACTGGATTATATATATTTTTATTAACTATTAAATTTTATAATTATTTTATAAATCTTTAGAAAATATAATAATAACTAATAAGTCTTAATCTAGTTTTAGTTTATTATTTTTCTAAATAAAGTATCCGGTATCAATGATAGTATAGATTAAAATTTTTATATTTTTTAATTTTAAAATTTAAAATAATAAGAATAATTATTAAATCAGTTTTTTAAAGTTTTTTTAAATAAAAATTTCCTTAAGTATGGTTTTTAAGAAAATATATAATTATATTAAAAAATTAGTTTATCAGCCGTTTAGAATAGATATACTTTTTAACTATTTATTAAATTAAATCGATATAAATATTTAAATTATAATAAAAAATAAAATTAAAAGATTTATAAAATTTTTAAATAAATTTAATTATTAAAAACAGGCTCTGTAAAATAATAAAAAAATAAATAATAGATATAATAAATAAATATAGAAATTTAAAAATAAAATATACAAATATTATTTATAATATTTTAATATTAAATTTAAATAATTTTTAATTAAGTAGCAGTTTAATTTATAGTAAAAATATTTCTAATAATTATAGTAGTTAGGTTTTTAATAGAGAAACTAAAAGTATATAATAAATAAATAAATAAAATCATATTTAAAGATAATAAATTTTTTATATAATTATTATTCTAAAATTTATACTAGTCTTTAAAATTATAAGATATAAAATTAAAAAAAGATTTTTAGAGGCGGTTATAGACTTTAATATTATATTATAAACAGTAATTATCTAAAATCTAAAAAATAAATTAAATTATAATAATTTTTTTAAAGAAATTATTAGTTAAAAATATATTCTTAAGATTTTAGCTGATATAATTATTAAGTATAAAAAAATATTTGAATATATATATATATTCTTTAAGCTAAATATTTAAATTTAATAAAAAATACTATAAAATTATAAGATTTTTTTTAGTTAATATAATTTATTATATATAGTTCTAATATAATTAAAAATACTCAAAAAATACTTAAGCAGATGTAAAATATTAATAAAGTTATTTAAATTATATTTTTATTTTTAATATAGAGTTATATTTTAATATATAATATTTTATTTAAACAACTAATTATATATAATTTTTAAATAATAGTAGTAATATATTACTTAAGATTTATATTTATCTTTTTAATTTAAAAATAAATTTAATAAAAATTAGAATAGTTATCTTTAAACTTACTAAAATTAAAGAGATATTTAAAAAAAAATAAATATAAAAATTTAAAATTTATTAATATAATTACTTCTATTAAAACAGCTGCAGTACCTTTAATAATAAATATAGATTTTAAAATTTATATTAAAATATTTATTATAAAAATAGTAATCTAAATAATTTTAATATATTTAATCTAAACTTAATCTTTTTTTAAAAGTAATTTTTTAAATAGTATTTATTTTTATAAACTAGCAGTTTAAATTGGTTTTTTTAAATCTATTTTATTTAATAGATAAGCAGTATATCTTTTATAATAATAGTATACTAAATATTAGTAAATATTAATTTAGTATTTATAATATATTAGTATAGTTTATTATAGTAATTATATTATTCTTTAGAATATTTATTAATATACTAGGTAAATCTTTCTAGATTATTTAATATAGCTAGAAGTTATAGAATTATTAGTATTTTATTAGAACTACTATTTTTAAAAATAACAACTATATAATGTTAACAAACAGACAATTAAATAATAGAAATAAGAGCTTAGACTAAATAATTTTTTTACTAGCTACTGGATTAAATTATTTTTAAATTTGTAAATAAAATATAGCTTAAAGAATCATAAGCAAATTTAAAAATAAATAAAAGATTAAGAAATTTTATATATTATATATAAGACGGTCAGAAAGAGTAGTAAGATTATTAAAATAAAAAAATAAAACAGATTAAATAGATAAAGTAGATATAACAAATAGAATAAAATAGATAAAATAGATGCTTTAGGTCTGTACTGTGATATATATTTATATATACAAATCGTATATATACAGCTGGTACAGAAAGAGATATCTTTATATCTGTATAAACAGCTGATATAAAAAGAAATATGTTTATATCTATTTATACAGCTGGTATATATACAGCTAATATAAAAAATATGTTTATATGTGTATATACAGCTGATACTGAAAAGATGTAGAAATAGTAAAAACTGTTAGAATAACAGATAATTCAACTGCTTATATAAAAATAATTATAAATAAATAAATAAAAATATCAATATGAATACTAAAAGAATAAGAACAGCAGAAGTAAAAGTATATAAAATATAAAAATAAAAATAAATATGATAGAAAATATAGAAATAAAAGTAGCAGTAGATGTAAAAATAGAAGTAGTAAATACTAAAATTAATATAGGATTTAAAACTGCTGAAAATAATATTATAACTAGAAATATAATTAGTCTAGTAAGTATTCATATTATATTTTTAGTATTTATTATTTTAGCTATATATTTTAGATTATTTATAAAATATATTATAAAATGGTTTAAAATCTAAGATAGACGGCTTGTTATACCCCAAACAGCCTCCCCTCTATGGAAGGTGCGGACGGTTCCCGAGTCCCGAGTCTCCACCACTGCCACTGCTGTAACTGTTCATACTACGAGTAAGTTACCTTGAAGTTACCCTGCCTAAGAGCCAGACGGCCACACACGTGACTGTGGAAAAAGCTTGGCGCGGATGTATTGTAATTCCGTTGGAAAATGATTAGATCCGAGGAAGGTTTTATAATCAATTCTTGAAAATCAGGTCGACTGCGCGAGACGCATATGATTTTTATTGCGGGCATTTGGCACCATGTTGTCAACTAACGATGACGGATTTGATCTACCATCCGCGAAGAGACAGAAGCGAACGGATACGTTGCAGAGCCAGCCACCTGTTCAATTTCCTGGTTCCAAAATATTTTCACCATATCGGGTAGGGCATCGATTGGGCTTGCATGCTTCAACAAAGAATTCACCTCTGTCAAGGATTACCAGTGCTAATGTACATGCAGACACTAGGACTTGTAACGACAAAAATTCCATTCACTTCCGTCCGATTGGGTAAATCCACATATCAGATCACTACGTCTGTCGGACGCAGCTTGCAAACCTACGATTTACAGCGCGGACTTGGCCTAGTTTTTGTGAGCCGACCCCAGACTCCCGACATCATAACGGCAACGATCGCCTGGCAAGATAGGGTCTTCGCGGCATGGGGAAGCCTCCAACCTGGATCTCCAGGGGGCATATGGGTCTTCAAGCGCGGCAAAAAAATCGGATCGTTGGAGCTACCACCCGAGGTCACCGAGCCTATCGACCGGCTGTTGGTATTTGGATCATGGGTGATTGGCAGCTGCGGCAAATGTATTTCAGTATGGAAAAACGCATCGTACGAGCATTATACAACGCTCTTCCCGCAACAGACGAGGGAGTTATCGACAGAGCAGGTCTATACTGGCCAGATTTGCAATATGCCAACGTATCTAAACAAGATATTTGTTGGAAGGTGCGATGGAAAGGTTGATATCTGGAATGTCAAGTCAGGAAAGCTGATTCACTCGATATTGCCAGCGTCGTCTTCCGCTGGGGCTGTGACTGCTCTACAAGCAAGCCCTGTTCTATCTCTTATTGCAATTGCGTACAAGAATGGTTCAATTTCTGTTTGTGATGTGCAAACAGGTCAGGTGGTGCTATCTTTGCGAAGCAATGTATCACGCTCATCCGAAATTACATGTCTCACCTTTCGAACAGACGGGTTGGGTGCAGGCGAAGATGGCCGAGTACCAGGTGTCATGGCAACGGCCTGTGCTGATAGTGGTGATATCACTATGTGGGACTTGAACAACGGTGGCAGAGTATCTGGTGTTCTTCGCCAGGCACATGGGGTTTCCAATGACGATACAAGCTCTGGCGTGAGCCATGTCCAGTTCTTGGATGGTCAACCTGTTATGATTTCATCTGGGGGCGATAACTCCCTGAAAACGTGGATCTTCGATCAGAACCCCTTCTCAAGCACCCCTAGACTTCTTCACTCCCGGAGTGGGCACTCAGCCCCGATAACCGCTGTTGAATTTCTCCCTGCTGCATCTGATGGATCGGAGCTTGGAGGTAAGTGGCTGCTAAGCGCAAGCAAGGATCGCAGTTTGTGGGGCTTCAGTGTGCGCAAGGATAGCCAGAACACGGAAATCTCTCAAGGTGCTGTGGAACACAAATTGAAGAAAATGGCCGCCTCAAATGCGACTAGGAATTCCCATGCTCTATCCGAGGATGGATTCAAAGCATCAGAGATCACTTCTATCGCCTGCTCCCTGAATCGAGATGGTGGGATGGGGACAACAACATCTGGTCCCATTTGGGCCAATCCGACGGTAACAAGGACTGATGATTCTAGCAAGACTGGCTGGGAAAGTATAGTCACTGGCCACCGTGGAGACAAATATGCCCGGACATGGTTTTGGGGCAAAAAGAGAGCCGGGCGTTGGGCATTAGAAACTGGCGATGGCACTGAAGTCAAAGTAAGTTCGAACCAGGCTCGGATCGCTGGTTGAATTTCGCTAATGAGTGCGCCAGAGTGTCGCTATATCACAATGCGGAACTTTTGCGATAATAGGTTCTGCAGGGGGGAGCATAGACATGTTCAACTTACAGTCTGGCGCTCACCGGCAAAGATTTCCGGTTCGAGACTCACGGGGCAACGGGAAAGATAGGCGCACGAGCTCATATAAGCGATCTGACAGCTCTTCGAAGCATTCAAAGGCAGTCACTGGCCTGGTGATCGACAGTTTGAACCGAAATGTTGTAAGCTGTGGTCTCGATGGGAAAGTTAAGGTATGTCGGAATATGACTTTCCGTTCATTAACTTGCCACAGTTGACATCTATATAGTTCTGGGATCTTGTTTCTGGATCACTAGTCGATGAGCTTGACTGGTATCCGATGACATCAATCAATGGACTCCGCTATAGCCGCACAAGCGAGCTCGTTGCGCTTGGCTGTGACGATCTTTCCATCCGCGTTGTTGACGTGGAAACTAGGAAGGTAATTCGAGAGTTCTGGGGGTGTATCGGTCAAATAAATGATTTTTCATTCTCCAATGATGGACGCTGGATCATTGCTGCATCAATGGACTCTACAATCCGGGTCTGGGACTTGCCAACAGGACACCTTATCGATGTTTTCCGTGTTCCCAGCACTTGTACCTCGGTTACTATGTCCTCAACAGGTGAATTCCTGGCCACTGCGCACGCAGATGGCTTAGGGATAAGTCTTTGGTCTAACAGAAGCTTGTTTGTGCCCATTTCCACACAGAACGTGGACGATCGCAAAATTGGCAGTGTTGGTATTCCTGCGTCTACCGTTGAATCCGCATCAGGCGTCATCGAGGCGGCATTTTCCGAAGAGAATGAGGAAGATGAGGTAGACGGCCCATTACCTACTATTGGCCAGCTCAGTGAAAACATGGTCACGCTGAGTGTTGTTCCCAAGAGCAAGTGGCAGACGTTCCTTCACTTGAATCTCGTCAAGGTATTCCTCACCGGACCTCCTATTACAGTACCCAAGGACTTATTTTTCTTGCTCCTGAAGTTCCCTTGGCCCTTCTGACTTACTATTGCACAGGAGCGAAACAGACCAAAGGAGCCCCCTAAAGCCCCTACAAAGGCCCCTTTCTTCCTTCCGAGCCATCATCCTGAGTCAAGGACAGCGGAAACTAAGCCCACCAGCTCCCCGGAATTAGCGATCGCTGAAAGCTCAAGGATCGCAAAGATGCAGCGTATTGGTGAAAGTGGTACCACAAGCTCCAAGTTTACCAATCTCTTGAAGTCTGGTCATATCTCGAACGACTTTGGCCCTTTCATCGAATACCTTAAGTCATTGCCTCCAGCGAAAGCGGATCTTCAAATCAGGTCATTGGAACCCCGAAGGCAAGCTGATCGCTCCGAACTGTCAGACTTCGTTATGGCACTTTCATTCCGGCTTCACCAGAGGAGAGATTTTGAGCTTGTTAATGCTTGGATGGCCGTTTTTCTGAGAGTCCATG
The DNA here is from genome assembly GCF_003184825.1 of Aspergillus fijiensis CBS 313.89. Classification (NCBI taxonomy): domain Eukaryota; kingdom Fungi; phylum Ascomycota; class Eurotiomycetes; order Eurotiales; family Aspergillaceae; genus Aspergillus; species Aspergillus fijiensis. Next base: position 7,964 of record NW_024469089.1, on the reverse strand, counting down.
CAGATTCTGTGGCAGCATGTTCCGTTGCTAACGACGACGACGACAATGAGCTTTTGAAGAATGCTCTCCTTGCGTGGAGTCAGGCACAACAGCATGAGGCCCAGCGTTTGGCCGAATTGGTGGGATACTGTCGGGGAGTGGTAGGATTCTTGAGGTCTGCTCGTTGAGTTATCCGAATTTATCTCCACAGTCTCCAATATCAGATGATGAGCTTTACATACTTTGTCGTATTTACCCTCCCAAGGACTTCTATTAGGCTTCGTATCTTAGTCAAATACGTAAGACAGTACGAAGTAAGATGAAGTAATAAGTAAGAGATGTTCATTGGTCTGAGAGAAGCTCGAACATATTTTGAGGCCGTTGAGGCCACGGGCGACTTATTACCGTCGGTATGCTATTGGTTAACTTCGGGTCCCCAGATTTCAGGGTTTGTGTGCCACCGGACACGGACTGTCTTTCTCTCCTTCCATGGTCGTCGCTGCTTTCACCCCACAACAGTATCGCTTGATTAATGGCATTCTTAGCTGGGAGGTTCGCCGACTCTTTCTTCATCTCATGTGCTGATCTCATCAATACATGTAGCGGTGGTAGACGGGCTAAAAGCGCAGCTGCTTGAGTCATTTGTCGGTCACATATCTCTGATATACCAAGCAATTGTTTAAGGATCCTCAACGAATACAGCACGGATTGAATCTGGGCTAGAATGTGGACATCGTTCCAGTCCAGGTGGTTGCTCATAGACCCATGGGCCAAAAGCTGCATTAGCTGGTCGAGGTTTGGAGTTTTAGGCGTCGACTGCAGTCCAAATATAGTATAGAGGGCAAAGGTCCTCCAAAAGACCGGGCAGTCAACCTCCATACCAGTCTTTGCCTGGACGACATTAAGTTGGTCAAGCAAGGATTGAATTTCTGCGGATAACCAAGACCGGTTCTCGAGGGTAATCATGTCGGATGTAACTCTTCCACCTCGCCTGATGTGCTCAACAATGTACTTATGCCTTTTACCTATCGGTTGTGTGAGATTGAAAAGAGAATAGCCTATGACTCTAATCACACGCCCTTGCAGCCAAGCACATTGCCGCTTCGGATCCTCATTGAGCATCACGAGATACATATTCAATAAAGCATCGTGTGAGTAGGTCTCTGGGAAAAGATACTGAGAGACCATTTCTGAGACCCTGTTATCGAGTGACTGGGGATAATGTTTTCCTATATCATCGACAAGGATGTTCGGAGAGGTCTGGTACTCCTTCGCAAAGTGAGAATAGCCTGGGACAGGATCAGGGGCCATGTCAATGATCTTTGATCGCTGAATAAGCTCTCCCATTCCAATCCTAGGATTTGATTGCAGCTCAAATGCCAATGGCAACAGTGATTCCAATCCCAGTCGGCGCGCGACGGTATTCGGGCAAATGCCTTGGGCTGTAATTGAGTTGCCTGGATCTGTGCGCGTCCAGCTCATGGAACTGACAAGGATAACGGATCCTGTTGAGCCTATATCGTACAAGAGCAGGTCAGAATCATTTGTAAGGATCGAACAGGCATTTCGCTTGGCTAAATGGGCACAGTAGACGTCCGCCTCCCCTGGGACCATGACGGTTACATCAGCCCATGGCAAACTTGCCAGACGGTTTGCAGCCATACGCAAGAATGAACCAGCCGGAAGGGCCTCCAGAATGTTCTCCTTAGACCAACGTTCTCGTAGATCTTCATAAACTGCAGGGACTATAAAATGGTTTTCTGGTACCAGTGTAAGACTTGCAGGTAGGGTCCTGCTTTGCAAGACATTTTCCCACCGATTGGCTGTCATCCTTTCCGAGGCAAAAGATGCACTCAGACAAGCCGAATGGCTTATTCGGAAAGCCTCGAGTCTTTTCCTGGTCTTCTCCAGGCGAGCAAGGCGTGTCAACTGCTTTGATGGAGGCAAAGCCCCGTCGAAGCATAGTTTTTTTCTAACAGAGTACGTGATTAGTTGGAATGATCTCACAATAAACTTTCGTGCATACTATACATCGTCACGCCTAGCGACGCCAAATGAAGGAGGGATATCATAACCCCATGGCTCACTTCATCGCAAGTTGGTTGTATATCAGGATAGCAAAGATCGGGATTTGACCACGATAGCAGGCGATGGTAAACATGGTAGACAAGGCTAGGCCCGTCTATTACCACAGCTTGCGCAGTGGCTACGCCTGGACTCGGATGCACTCGATCTTGTAGAGATACTGTGTCTAGGTAAGGCTCTAGATGTTGTTTTAGCCGTGATATACCCATTCTGCTTGAAGTGACAAAAAATGTAGTGGTAGTGTTTGAGTAATAATAATGATACCAATACCCATTGCTGCGGTGCTGTGTTGGTTTAAGTTACAAGTGCTGTTGCCTCAGGCAATAAGCTTACTTACTACACTGTGATAATAATGGGAGTGTAAACCTCTGTATTTAGTGCGAGGTATACAAGCTGAGTAAGTCTATTTAAAGAGAGTTAAAGTTGATTATCTATAAAAGGGAGTAAATCTTCATTATAGTCATTATTTTAATATTTTAATACGTAGATGTGACTGCTATTTCTTGAATTGTTGTATTAAGGTCTTTATGTAAGGGCCAGCCGGGCCAGTCTGTTATGGATTAAGCGAAGTTGATGATTAAGTAAGTTGAATAATTAAGAAAAAGGAAAAGAAAGTCTAAAGAATTAGTAAGACCGAAGTCCTACTGCTAGAAGCGGTAACTAAAACAGTACTTCTTGCCTTCGGCACCCGAAGCATTCCTCCTCGGCTCGTTGTGGCGTATTTCGTGGTTGCCGATACTACTGTCTTTCGGCTTCCGCCTCCCACACCGCCTACAGGTATTCTTCGGTCTTGCTGATTTTCTGATTTTCGTTATTTTATATAATCAAGCTTACTCTTATATATATACTTATATACTTATTATACTGCTATAATTAGTAGTATACTCTTTTATTCTAATCATTTAGAGTATTATCTCTGTGGATTAATTATTATATTATTTTTTATATATTTGCTTTTTGTTTATAAATATTTCTTTATTTTTTTATCTGCTGGTTGCTGAATATTTCTATATTTTTTGTATCTTCTATTTTATATATTTTATATTAATTAGTTCTTGCTATTTGTGTTTATTTTATATATAATATTAGGAACTACTTAATGCAGTAGACATGCTGGTTAGATAAGACAAGCAAGATAATTAAAAACAGTCTTCTATTTATTTTTAGAATTAATTCTTAAAAAATCTTCTTTTTAAAAGATTTTAGAATAATATATTATATTAAAAAAAGTAAATAATATAATAATATAAACATCCGGATTAAAAATCTAATAAATCTATATTAATCTAGAAGCAGACTACTATAATAATAAATATAAACTATTATAATAGTAAATATTATATAATAATTATACTTCTCTATTAAGCTGAATTATTTAATATAATAGTATAGCTATAAATAATTTTATTATTTTTTATTAAAAATTCTTACTAGTAGTATGTTAGAAACTACTTAATACAGTAGACACACTGGTTAGGCAAAATAAGTTAAATAGTTAAAAACAGTCTTTTATTAATTTTAAAACTAATTCTTAAGAAATCTCTTTTTTTAAAAAACTTTTAAACAATATATTATATAAAAAAATAAATAATATAACAATATAAATATGTAGATTAAAAGTTTAATTAATCTATATTAATCTAAAAGTAGATTATAATAATAGTAAATATAAGTTATTATAATAATAAATATTATATAATAATTATATTTTTTTATTAAGCCGGATTATTTAGTATAATAATATAGCTATAAATAACTTTATCATTTTTTTTAATTGAAAATTCTTACTAGTAATATTTTTTAAATAATAAAATTTAGTATTATAATAGTAGAAGAATTATCTAGTAGACTATATATTATATAAATCAAAGATTCTAAAATAATAAAAACAATATATCTTTTATTAATAATGTAATTAAAATCTAATATAAAGTATATATATATAAAAAATTATTATATTTTTATTTATATATTTTTTTTATTATTTTTATTCCTATTTTTATTATTTATATAATATTTATCTATTAATTTATTTTCTTAGAACTATTATTTTTATTATTTTTTAATATAATATTAATAACTATTTGTTATTATAACTAATATATCTATTATATTTAAATTTTTTTATTTATATTATTTAGAAACTAGTGTTAAAAAATTTAATATTATTAATATAAAAGATTTTATATCTAGCTATATTTTTAATATTATAATATTTATAATATAGAAATAATATTCTAGCAAAAATTAGATTTATTATTAAATATATTTTAATAATTTTATAAATAAATTTATTTAATCAATAAAAACTAGACTTGTGACGGTTTCAAGGATTTTAACAAGTATGATTAATTATTTATTATAACTAGCTATTATTATTATATATATATTTTCCGAAAAGCAGCATAAGAAATAATAATAATCTACTGTTTTTTATCTTTTCTAATATTTATCTTACTATAATAGTATCTTTCTCTAAAACTAATAGTATTTTTATTATTATTCTTACTATTATTTATATCGACTCTTAATAAAACATATATAGATTAGATAATTTTATTTTAGTTTATAAGCTAGTTATTAAATTAATTTAAATTATATTATACTCGGTTATATAGACTTTTTTAATAGCTTTAAAGAATTCGGCGGTAATATAGTCTTACTTAATTATATACTTATTAAAATCAATATTTAAATAATTATATTCTATAGTAAGATTATTATACTTAATTATATACTTATTAAAATTAATAATTAAATAATCATATTTTATAGTAAGATTATTATATTTAATAACTAGATAAAAATATTATGCAGTAATATTATAATAATTAATATAGGTCTTTTAAAAAACTCTATAGATTTTTTTATAGTTATTAAACTATTTATTATATTTGAGTGTTACTATAGTAATATTAATAATTACTTAATTATATTCTAAAATTATCTTTTTAGTAGTTTCCGATTTTTTAGCTAGATTTACTTCTAATACTTAAAGTTTAATTTTTATTATTTTAATTTTGTTAATAAATTACTTGTTAACAGCGTCTACGGCAGCCGGATTAGTAGTATTAGCAGTAGACAGGTTAACAGTATCAGCAGTAAAGCAGACAGCTGCTTTATTAGTTTACAGTTCTTATAGAAAAGTTCTATTTTTTTATAAATTTTTTCTTAAGATTAAGTTTTAGATATTTAGTTATTTAAATATAATTATAAGTTTATTGTCTGTAGTATCTGCCGGAATATTATTATAAATAATACTAATATCCATATTTTTTTAGATTTTTAATTTCTGTAGTAAGTCTGTTAATTTTGTTTTTTAAATTATTAACTTTAGTATTTAATTTTTTATAAAAATTTTTATAATAAGTATTTTTTTCTTAATTTTAAGCTTAATTAATATGATTTTAGTTATAATAACTATTTTAACTATAGATTTAAATATTTTAATTATAATAATATTTTTTATATAGTTTGTTGATTTTAATTTTTTTTACTTTAAGATATTTATTTATTTTCTAAAATTTATATAATTAATAGTAGATAATATAAGTTATCTATAAACCGGCTGTAATATAATATTTTAAATTATATAATTAATAGTCTGTTACTAGCTATTTTATATAAATAATATTATATAAATTAATTAAAAAATTATTTATATAACCGGATTATATACTATTATTTACTATATCCATTTTATTTTTATTAAATTTAATTACCGGATAGTTTTTTAAATGTTTATTTCTATTTTTTTATTATTATTCTTAATAATCTTATTAAGTTTGGTTTTAAAAGTTTTTTTACTAATATTAGTTAATTAGAGAAAAATAAGAAAGTTATATTTTTATTATTATTAATTTTTTTTTATTATAATACAGATCTAATGTACCTATTCTATCTATATTATTTATTCTATTTATTTAATCTATTTAATCTGTTTTATTCTAATAATCTAACTGTCTTTTCTAACTGCTTTATATATAATCTATAATCCTTTTAATTATTTATTTACTTCTAATTCTATTTATAATTCTTTAAGCTATATTTTATTTATAAATCTAAGAATAGCCTAATCTAGTAGCTAGTAAAAAATCTAGAAAATTAGTTATAAAGAATTATCCAGCTAGAACTATTATTTTTATTATCTAGTTAGACTAAAAACTAAATATTAGTTTATTTTTTAATATTATATAGTTTTAATTCTTAGAAATAATAATTCTAATAAAATACTAGTAATTTTATAATTTTTGGCTATACCAAATAGTCTAAAAAAGTTTACTTGATATATTAATAAATATTTTAAAAAATAGTATAAGTATTATAATTAGATTTATATATATACTGTAGAGGCCTAAAACTAATTTATTTTAAAAAAAAAACTTTATTTATATTTTAATCTGACTAGATCTAGCAGAAAAAGATTAAAATAATCTAATTATTATTTAAAATTATTACTACCTATAAAATATTATAAAAAAATTAAATCTAATATAAATATATTAAAACTATTTAGATTACTATTTTTATAATAAATATTTTTATATATATTTTAAAATTTATATTTATTATTAAAAATACTACAGCTGCTTTAATAGAAATAATTATATTAATTAATTCTAAATCTTCTGTTTTTATTTTTTTTAAATATTTATTTAATTTTAATAAGTTTAAAGATAACTGCTCCGATTTTTACTAATTAACTTTTTAAATTAAAAAAAATAAATATAAATATTAATTAATATATTACTAGTACTGTCCGAAAATTATATATAATTAGTTATTTAAACAAAATATTATATACTTAGATATAATTTTATATTAAAAATAAAAAAATATAATTTAAATAATTTTATTATTATTCTATATTTATTTAAATATTTTTCTAATAATTCTAATTATATTAGAACTACGCGTAATAAATTATACCAACTAAAATAATAATTTTATAATTTTATAATATTTTTTATTAAATTTAAATATCTAGCTCGAAAAGTATATATATATTTAAATATTTTTTTTATACTTAAAAATTATATTAACTAAGATTTTAAGAATATACTATTAATTAATATTTTTTTTAAAATAATTACTATAATTTAGTTTATTTTTTTTAGATTTTAAATAACTACTGTTTATAATATAATACCGAAATTTATAATTATTTCTAAAAATCTTTTTTTAATTTTATATTTTATAATTCTAAAAATTAATATAAATCTTAAAATAATAATTATATAAAAAGATCTATTATTTCTAAATATAATCTTATAAATCTATTTATTATATATTATTAATTTTTTTATTAAAAAATTAACTACTATAATTATAAAAAATATTTTTATTATAAATCAGACTGTTATTTTATTATAAATTATTTTAAATCTAATATTAATATATTATAAATAATGTTTATATATTTTCTATTTCTAAATTTTTATATTTATTTATTATATTTATATTCTTAAGCTTTTATATCTATTTTTTCTTAAAATATTATTTATTTTTTTATCCTTTTATAAAATCTGTTTTGAATAATTAAATTTATTTATAGATTTTATAAGCTTTTTATGTTTATTTTTTATTATAATCTAAATATCTGTACTTATCTAATTTTGGTAAATAGTTAAAAAATAAGTTTATTTTAAACTATTAATAGACTAATTTTTTTAGTATAATTATATACTATTTTAAAAACTATACTTAAAAAAATTTCTATTATAAAAAAACTTCAAAAAACTAATTTAATAATTATTTTTATTATTTTAAATTCTTAAAATATAAAAGTCCTAATGATTGTTTAAGTAAAATAAATAAAATAAATAAAATAAATAAAATAAATAAAATAAATAAAATAAATAAAATAAATAAAATAAATAAAATAAATAAAATAAATAAAA